>NW_027100718.1:59828-251663 GCF_040412425.1 Macrobrachium rosenbergii | reverse complement strand
CCTCACAACCACCTGGAAGTATCAGCAATGCCTCTCCTCACCATTACCTGGATGTATCAGCCCCGCCTCTCCTCACCATCACCTGGAACTATCCGCCCCGCCTCTCCTCACCATCACTTGGGTAGTATCAGCCCCGCCTCTCCTCACCATCACCTGGAAGTATCAACCCCATCTCTCCTAACCATCACCTGGAAGTATCAGCCCGCCTCTTCACACCATCACCTGGAAGTATCAGCCCCGCCTCTCCTCACCATCACCTGAAAGTTTCAGCCCCGCCTCTCCTCACCATCACCTGGAAGTATCAGCCCCGCCTCTCCTCACAATCGCCTGGAAGTATCAGCTCAGCCTCTCCTCACCATCGCCTGTGAGTATCAGCCCAGCCTCTCCTCACCATCACCTGGAAGTATCAGCCCAGCCTCTCCTCACCATCGCCTGTGAGTATCAGCCCAGCCTCTCTTCACCATCGCCTGGAAGTATCACCCAGCCTCTCCTCACCATCGCCTGTAAGTATCAGCCCCGCCTCTCCTTACCATCTCATGGAAGTATCAGCCCCACCTCTCCTCACCATCGCCTGTAAGTATCAGCCCCGCCTCTCCTCACCATCACCTGGAAGTATCAGCCCCGCCTCTCCTCACCATCACCTGGAAGTATCAGCCCCACCTCTCCTCACCATCACCTGGAAGTATCAGCCCCACCTCTCCTCACCATCACCTGGAAGTATCAGCCCCCCTCTCCTCACCATCACCTGGAAGTATCAGCCCCACCTCTCCTCACCATCACCTGGAAGTATCAGCCCCCCTCTCCTCACCATCGCCTGGAAGTATCAGCCCCGCCTCTCCTCACCATCACCTGGAAATATCAGCCCCGCCTCTCCTCACCATCACCTGGAAGTATCAGCCCCACCTCTCCTCACCATCACCTGGAAGTATCAGCCCTGCCTCTCCTCACCATCACCTGGAAATATCAGCCCCGCCTCTCCTCACCATCACCTGGAAGTATCAGCCCCGCCTCTCCTCACCATCACCTGGAAGTATCAGCCCCACCTCTCTCACCATCACCTGGAAGTATCAGCCCTGCCTCTCCTCACCATCACCTGGAAGTATCAGCCCGCCTCTCTCACCATCACCTGGAAGTATCAGCCCCACCTCTCTCACCATCACCTGGAAGTATCAGCCCTGCCTCTCACCACCATCACCTGGAAGTATCAGCCCCGCCTCTCCTCACCATCACCTGGAAGTATCAGCCCCCTCTCTCCTCACCATCACCTGGAAGTATCAGCCCGCCTCTCCTCACCATCACCTGGAAGTATCAGCCCCGCCTCTCCTCACCATCACCTGGAAAGTATCAGCCCCGCCTCTCCTCACCATCACCTGGAAGTATCAGCCCAGCCTCTCCTCACCATCACCTGGAAGTATCAGCCCCACCTCTCTCACCATCACCTGGAAGTATCAGCCCCCGCCTCTCCTCACCATCACCTGGAAGTATCAGCCCCGCCTCTCCTCACCATCACCTGGAAGTATCAGCCCAGCCCCCTCTCCTCACCATCACCTGGAAGTATCAGCCCCGCCTCTCCTCACCATCACCTGGAAGTATCAGCCCAGCCTCTCCTCACCATCACCTGGATCAGCCCCAGCCCTCCTCTCCTCACCATCACCTGGAAGTATCAGCCCCGCATCTCCTCACAATCACCTGAAAGTATCAGCCATGCCTCTCCTAACCATCACCTGGAAATATCAGCCCGCCTCTCCTCACCATCACCTGGAAGTATCAGCCCCGCCTCTCCTCACCATCACCTGGAAGTATCAGCCCACCTCTCCTCACCATCACCTGGAAGTATCAGCCCCGCCTCTCTCTCACCATCACCTGGAGTATCAGCCCCGCCTCTCCTCACCATCACCTGGAAGTATCAGCCCTGCCTCTCCTCACCATCACCTGGAAGTATCAGCCCCGCCTCTCCTCACCATCACCTGGAAGTATCAGCCCCGCCTCTCCTCACCATCAGCTGGAAGTATCAGCCCCACCCCTCTCCTCACCATCACCTGGAGTATCAGCCCCTGCCTCTCCTCACCATCACCTGGAAGTATCAGCCCTGCCTCTCCTCACCATCACCTGGAAGTATCAGCCCCTCCTCTCCTCACCATCACCTGGAAGTATCAGCCCCGCCTCTCTCTCACCATCACCTGGAAGTATCAGCCCCGCCTCTCCTCACCATCACCTGGAAGTATCAGCCCCGCCTCTCCTCACCATCACCTGGAAGTATCAGCCCCGCCTCTCCTCACCATCACCTGGAAGTATCAGCCCTGCCTCTCCTCACCATCAACTGGAAGTATCAGCCCCATCTCTCCTCACCATCACCTGGAAGTATCAGCCCAGCCTCTCCTCACCATCACATGGATGTATCAGCCCCGCCTCTCCTCACCATCACCTGGAAGTATCAGCCTCACCTCTACTCACCATCGCCTGGAAGTATCAGCCCCCTCTCCTCACCATCACCTGGAAGTATCAGCCCCGCCTCTCCTCACCATCACCTGGAAGTATCAGCCCCACCTCTCCTCACCATCACCTGGAAGTATCAGCCCCCCTCTCCTCACCATCACCTGGAAATATCAGCCCCAGCTCTCTCACCATCACCTGGAAGTATCAGCCCCGCCTCTCCTCACCATCACCTGGAAGTATCAGCCCCAGCCTCTCCTCACCATCACCTGGAAGTATCAGCCCCGCCTCTCCTCACCATCACCTGGAAGTATCAGCCCCCCCTCTCCTCACCATCACCTGGAAGTATCAGCCCCACCCTCTCCTCACCATCACCTGGAAGTATCAGCCCCATCCTCTCACCATCACCTGGAAGTATCAGCCCCTGCCTCTCCTCACCATCACCTGGAAGTATCAGCCCGCCTGTCCTCACCATCACCTGGAAGTATCAGCCCCGCCTCTCCTCACCATCACCTGGAAGTATCAGCCCCACCTCTCCTCACCATCACCTGTAGTATCAGCCCAGCCTCTCCTCACCATCGCCTGTAAGTATCAGCCCTGCCTCTCCTCACCATCGCCTGGAAGTATCAGCCCCGCCTCTCCTCACCATCACCTGGAAGTATCAACCCCGCCTCTAATCAAAATAACCTGAAAATATCAGCCCCGCCTCTCCTCACCATCACCTGGAAGTATCAGCCCCGCCTCTCCTCACCATCACCTGGAAGTATCAGCCCCGCCTCTCCTCACCATCACCTGGAAGTATCAGCCCCTCCTCTCCTCACCATCACCTGGAAGTATCAGCCGCGCCTCTCCTCACCATTGCATGGAAGTATCAGCCCAGCCTCTAATAACAATCGCCTGTGAATATCAGCCCCGCCTCTCCTCACCATCACCTGGAAGTATCAACCCGCCTCTAATCAAAATAACCTGGAAGTATCAGTGACGCCTCTCCTCACCATCACCTGGAAGTATCAGCCACGCCTCTCCTCACCATCACCTGGAAGTATCAACCCCGCCTTTCCTCAACTTCACCTGGAAGTTTCTGCCCCTCCTGTCCTCACCATCACCTGTATGTATCAGCCGCGCCTCTCCTCACCATTGCATGGAAGTATCAGCCCAGCCTCTCTTCACCATCGCCTGTGAGTATCAGCCCCGCCTCTCCTCACCATCACCTGGAAGTATCAGCCCAGCCTCTCCTCACCATTGCCTGTAAGTATCAGCCCCGCCTCTCCTCACCACCACCTGGAAGTATCAGACCCGCCTCTCCTCACAACCGCCTGGAAGTATCAGCAACGCCTCTCCTCACCATTACCTGGATGTATCAGCCCCGCCTCTCCTCACCATCACCTGGAACTATCCGCCCCGCCTCTCCTCACCATCACTTGGGTAGTATCAGCCCCGCCTCTCCTCACCATCACCTGGAAGTATCAACCCCGTCTCTCCTAACCATCACCTGGAAGTATCAGCCCCGCCTCTTCACACCATCACCTGGAAGTATCAGCCGCCTCTCCTCACCATCACCTGAAAGTTTCAGCCCCCCTCTCCTCACCATCACCTGGAAGTATCACCCCGCCTCTCCTCACCATCACCTGGAAGTATCACCCCTGCCACTCCTCACCATCACCTGGAAGTATCAGCCCCTCTCTCACCACCATCCTGGAAGTATCAGCCCAGCCTCTCCTCACCATCACCTGGAAGTATCAGCCCAGCCTCTCCTCACCATCGCCTGGAAGTATCAGCCCCGCCTCTCCTCACCATCACCTGGAAGTATCAGCCCCGCCTCTCCTCACCATCACCTGGAAGTATCAGCCCCACCTCTCCTCACCATCACCTGGAAGTATCAGCCCACCTCTCCTCACCATCACCTGGAAGTATCAGCCCCACCTCTCCTCACCATCACCTGGAAGTATCAGCCCCCTCTCTCCTCACCATCACCTGGAAGTATCAGCCCCGCCTCTCCTCACCATCACCTGGAAGTATCAGCCCCGCCTCTCCTCACCATCACCTGGAAGTATCAGCCCCACCTCTCCTCACCATCACCTGGAAGTATCAGCCCACTCTCCTCACCCATCACCTGGAAGTATCAGCCCTGCCTCTCCTCACCATCACCTGGAAGTATCAGCCCCACCTCTCTCTCACCACCACCACCTGGAAGTATCAGCCCCCCTCTCCTCACCATCACCTGGAAGTATCAGCCCTGCCTCTCCTCACCATCACCTGGAAGTATCAGCCCCGCCTCTCCTCACCATCACCTGGAAGTATCAGCCCCGCCTCTCCTCACCATCACCTGGAGTATCAGCCCCCCTCTCCTCACCATCACCTGGAAGTATCAGCCCCTTCTCTCCTCACCATCACCTGGAAGTATCAGCCCCGCCTCTCCTCACCATCACTTGGGAGTATCAGCCCCACCTCTCCTCACCATCACCTGGAAGTATCAGCCCCATCCGTCTCTCCTCACCATCACCTGGAAGTATCAGCCCCGCCTCTCCACACCATCACCTGGAAGTATTAGCCCCGCCTCTCCTCACCATCACTTGGAAGTATCATCCCGGCCTCTTCTCACCATCACCTGGAAGTGTCAGCCCTGGCTCTTCTCACCATCACCTTGAAGTATCAGCCCCGCCTATCCTCACCATCACCTGGAATTATCAGCCCCACCTCTCCTCACCATTTCCTGTAAGTATCAGCCCCGCCTCTCCTCACCATCGCCTGGAAGTATCAGCCCCCGCCTCTCCTCACCATCACCTGGAAGTATCAGCCCCCCTCTCCTCACCATCACCTGGAAGTATCAGCCCCACCTCTCCTCACCATCACCTGGAAATATCAGCCCCGCCTCTCCTCACCATCACCTGGAAGTATCAGCCCCTGCCTCTCCTCACCATCACCTGGAAGTATCAGCCCTGCCCTCTCTCACCATCACCTGGAAGTATCAGCCCCACCTCTCCTCACCATCACCTGGAAGTATCAGCCCCAGCCTCTCCTCACCATCACCTGGAAGTATCAGCCCTGCCTCTCCTCACCATCACCTGGAAGTATCAGCCCAGCCTCTCCTCACCATCACCTGGAAGTATCAGCCCCACCTCTCCTCACCATCACCTGGAAGTATCAGCCCCGCCTCTCCTCACCATCACCTGGAAGTATCAGCCCCACCTCTCCTCACCATCACCTGGAAGTATCAGCCCCGCCTCTCCTCACCATCACCTGGAAATATCAGCCCCACCTCTCCTCACCATCACCTGGAAGTATCAGCCCCACTTCTCCTCACCATCACCTGTAAGTATCAGCCCCGCCTCTCCTCACCATCACCTGGAGTATCAGCCCCGCTCTCTCCATCATCACCTGGAAGTATCAGCCCCAGCCTCTCCTCACCATCACCTGGAAGTATCAGCCCGCCTCTCTTCACCATCACCTGGAAGTATCAGCCCGACCTCTCTTCACCATCACCTGTAAGTATCAGCCATGCCTCTCCTCACAATCGCCTGGAAGAATCAGCCCTGCCTCTCCTCACCATCACCTGGAAGTATCAGCACCACCACTCCCCATCACCTGGAAGTATCAGCCCCTCCTCTCCTCACCATCACCTGGAAGTATCAGCCCCCCTCTCCTCACCCATCACCTGGAAGTATCAGCCCTGCCTCTCCTCACCATCACCTGGAAGTATCAGCCCTGCCTCTCCTCACCATCACCTGGAAGTATCAGCCCCCCCTCTCCTCACCATCACCTGGAAGTATCAGCCCCACCTCTCCTCACCATCACCTGGAAGTATCAGCCCTCCTCTCCTCACCATCACCTGGAAGTATCAGCCCGCCTCTCCTCACCATCACCTGGAAGTATCAGCCCCGCCTCTCCTCACCATCACCTGGAAGTATCAGCCCCGCCTCTCCTCACCATCACCTGGAAGTCATCAGCCCAGCCTCTCCTCACCATCACCTGGAAGTATCAGCCCCGCCTCTCCTCACCATCACCTGGAATATCAGCCCCTGCCTCTCCTCACCATCACCTGGAAGTATCAGCCCCGCCTCTCCTCACCATCACCTGGAAGTATCAGCCCCGCCTCTCCTCACCATCACCTGGAAGTATCCGCCACGCCTCTCCTCACCATCACTTGGAAGTATCAGCCCCGCCTCTAATCACCATCACCTGAAGTATCAGCCCGGGCTCTCCTCACCATCACCTGGAAGTATCAGCCCCGCCTCTCCTCACCATCACCTGGAAGTATCAGCCCCAGCCTCTCTCACCATCACCTGGAAGTATCAGCCCCGCCTCTCCTCACCATCACCTGGAAGTATCAGCCCTGCCTCTCTCACCATCACCTGGAAGTATCAGCCCCTCCTCTCCTCACCATCACCTGGAAGTATCAGCCCCGCCTCTCCTCACCATCACCTGGAAGTATCAGCCCCACCTCTCCTCACCATCACCTGTAAGTATCAGCCCCGCCTCTCCTCACCATCGCCTGGAAGTATCAGCCCCACCTCTCCTCACCATCAACTGGAAGTATCAGCCCCACCTCTCCTCACCATCACCTGGAAGTATCAGCCCCGCCTCTCCTCACCATCACCTGGAAGTATCAGCCCTTCTCTTCTGACTATCGCCTGGAAGTATAAGCCCCACCTCTCCTCACCATCACCTGGAAGTATCAGCCCCGCCTCTCCTCACCATCACCTGGAAGTATCAGCCCCAGCCTCTCCTCACCATCACCTGGAGTATCAGCCCCTCTCTCCTCACCATCACCTGGAAGTATCAGCCCCGCCTCTCCTCACCATCACCTGGAAGTATCAGCCCCTGCCTCTCCTCACCATCACCTGGAAGTATCAGCCCCGCCTCTCCTCACCATCACCTGGAAGTATCAGCCCACCTCTCCTCACCATCACCTGGAACCTGGAAGTATCTCCTCATCACCTGCCTGAGTATCAGCCCACCTCCTCACCATTGCACCTGGAAGTATCAGCCCCGCCTCTCCTCACCATCACCTGGAAGTATCAGCCCCGCCTCTCTCACCATCACCTGGAAGTATCAGGCCCACCTCTCCTCACCATCGCATGGAAGTATCAGCCCCACCTCTCCTCACCATCGCCTGTAAGTATCAGCCCCGCCTCTCCTCACCATCGCCTGGAAGTATCAGCCCCGCCTCTCCTCACCATCACCTGGAAGTATCCTCTCCTCCTCTCCTCACCATCACCTGGATAGTATCAGCCACGCCTCTCCTCACCATCACCCGAAAGTATCAGCCCCGCCTCTTCACACCATCACCTGGAAGTATCAGCCCCACCTCTCCTCACCATCACCTGGAAGTATCAGCCCCCTCTCCTCACCATCACCTGGAAGTATCAGCCCCGCCTCTCCTCACCATCACCTGGAAGTATCAGCCCCCACCTCTCCTCACCATCACCTGGAAGTATCAGCCCTGCCTCTCCTCACCATCACCTGGAAGTATCAGCCCCACCTCTCTCACCATCACCTGGAAGTATCAGCCCCACCTCTCCTCACCATCACCTGGTAAGTATCAGCCCTGCCTCTCCTCACCATCACCTGGAGTATCAGCCCTCCTCTCCTCACCATCGCCTGGAAGTATCAGCCCAGCCTCTCCTCACCATCACCTGGAAGTATCAGCCCAGCCTCTCCTCACCATCACCTGGAAGTATCAGCCCCACCTCTCCTCACCATTTCCTGTAAGTATCAGCCCCGCCTCTCTTCACCATCACCTGGAAGTATCAGCCCCGCCTCTCCTCACCATCAACTGGAAGTATCAGCCCCACCTCTCCTCACCATCACCTGGAAGTATCAGCCCCACCTCTCCTCACCATCACCTGGAAGTATCAGCCCCGTCTCTCCTCACCATCACCTGGAAGTATCAGCCCCACCTCTCCTCACCATCACCTGGAAGTATCAGCCCCGCCTCTCCTCACCATCACCTGGAAGTATCAGCCCTGCCTCTCCTCACCATCACCTGGAAGTATCAGCCCCGCCTCTCCTCACCATCACCTGGAAGTATCATCCCTGCCTCTCCTCACCATCACCTGCCTCTCCCACCATCAGCCCCCTCCTCTCCTCACCATCACCTGGAAGTATCAGCCCCACCTCTCCTCACCATCACCTGGAAGTATCAGCCCAGCCTCTCCTCACCATCACCTGGAAGTATCAGCCCCGCCTCTCCTCACCATCACCTGGAAGTATCAGCCCCACCTCTCCTCACCATTTCCTGTAAGTATCAGCCCCACCTCTCCTCACCATCACCTGTAAGTATCAGCCCCACCTCTCCTCACCATCACCTGGAAGTATCAGCCCCGCCTCTCCTCACCATCACCTGGAAGTATCAGCCCCGCCTCTCCTCACCATCACCTGGAAGTATCAGCCCCGCCTCTCCTCACCATCACCTGGAAATATCAGCCCAGCCTCTCTCACACCTCACCTGGAAGTATCAGCCCCAGCCTCTCCTCACCATCACCTGGAGTATCAGCCCCGCCTCTCCTCACCATCACCTGGAAGTATCAGCCCTGCCTCTCCTCACCATCACCTGGAAGTATCAGCCCAGCCTCTCCTCACCATCACCTGGAAGTATCAGCCCCGCCTCTCCTCACCATCACCTGGAAGTATCAGCCCTGCCTCTCCTCACCATCACCTGGAAGTATCAGCCCCGCCTCTCCTCACCATCACCTGGAAGTATCAGCCCCACCTCTCCTCACCATCACCTGGAAGTATCAGCCCCGCCTCTCCTCACCATCACCTGGAAGTATCAGCCCCGCCTCTCCTCACCATCACCTGGAAGTATCAGCCCCGCCTCTCCTCACCATCACCTGGAAGTATCAGCCCCACCTCTCCTCACCATCACCTGGAAGTATCAGCCCCAGCCTCTCCTCACCATCACCTGGAAGTATCAGCCCCACCTCTCCTCACCATCACCTGGAAGTATCAGCCCCCCTCCTCCACCATCGCCTGGAGTATCAGCCCCAGCCTCTCCTCACCATCACCTGGAAGTATCAGCCCGCCTCTCCTCACCATCACCTGGAAGTATCAGCCCCGCCTCTCCTCACCATCACCTGGAAGTATCAGCCCTGCCTCTCCTCACCCATCACCTGGAAGTATCAGCCCCGCCTCTCTCTCACCATCACCTGGAAGTATCAGCCCACCTCTCCTCACCATCACCTGGAAGTATCAGCCCCTCCTCTCCATCACCATCACCTGGAAGTATCAGCCCTGCCTCTCCTCACCATCACCTGGAAGTATCAGCCCAGCCTCTCTCACACCATCACCTGGAAGTATCAGCCCCGCCTCTCTCACCATCACCTGGAAGTATCAGCCCCTGCCTCTCCTCACCATCACCTGTAAGTATCAGCCCCACCTCTCTCACCATCACCTGGAAGTATCAGCCCCACCTCTCTTCACCATCATCACCTGGAAGTATCAGCCCCGCCTCTCTCACCATCACCTGGAAGTATCAGCCCCACCTCTCCTCACCATCACCTGGAAGTATCAGCCCTGCCTCTCCTCACCATCACCTGGAGTATCAGCCCCGCCTCTCTCTCACCATCACCTGGAAGTATCAGCCCTGCCTCTCCTCACCATCACCTGGAAGTATCAGCCCCACCTCTCCTCACCATCACCTGGAAGTATCAGCCCCGCCTCTCCTCACCATCACCTGGAAGTATCAGCCCCACCTCTCCTCACCATCACCTGGAAGTATCAGCCCCCGCCTCTCCTCACCATCACCTGGAAGTATCAGCCCTGCCTCTCCTCACCATCTCCTTGAAGTATCATCCCCACATCTAATCACCATCACCTGGAGGCATCAGCCCCGTCTCTCCTCACCATCGCCTTGAAGTATCAGCCATGCCTCTCCTCACCATCACCTGGAAGTATCAGCCCCACCTCTCCTCACCATCAACTGGAAGTATCAGCCCTGCCTCTCTTCACCATCACCTGGAAATATCAGCCCCGCCTCTCCTCACCATCACCTGGAAGTATCAGCCCCGCCTCTCCTCACCATCACCTGCAAATATCAGCCCCGCCTCTCCTCACCATTACCTGGAAGTATCAGCCCTGCCTCTCCTCACCACCACCTGGAAATTATCAGCCCCGCCTCTCCTCACCATCACCTGGAGTATCAGCCCCGCCTCTCCTCACCATCACCTGGAAGTATCAGCCCCGCCTCTCCTCACCATCACCTGAAATATCAGCCCCACCTCTCCTCACCATCACCTGGAAGTATCAGCCCTGCCTCTCCTCACCATCACCTGGAAGTATCAGCCCCACCTCTCCTCACCATCACCTGGAAGTATCAGCCCAGCCTCTCTCACCATCACCTGGAAGTATCAGCCCCGCCTCTCTCACCATCACCTGGAAGTATCAGCCCCGCCTCTCCTCACCATCACCTGGAAGTATCCGCCTCGCCTCTCTCACCATCACTTGGAAGTATCAGCCCCGCCTCTCCTCACCATCACCTGGAAGTATCAACCCCATCTCTCCTAACCATCACCTGGAAGTATCAGCCCCGCCTCTCCTCACCATCACCTGAAAGTTTCATCCCCGCTTCTCCTCACCATCACCTGGAAGTATCAGCCCCATCTCTCCTCACCATTGCCTGGAAGTATCAGCCCTGCCACTGCTCACCATCAGATGGAAGTATCAGCCCCACCTCTCCTCACCATCACCTGGAAGTATCAGCCCCACCTCTCCTCACCATCACCTGGAAGTATCAGCACCTCCAAATACCTCTCTCACCATCACCTGTGGAAGTATCAGCCCTCCTCTCTCACCATCACCTGGAAGTATCAGCCCTGCCTCCTCACCATCACCTGAAGTATCAGCCCCGCCTCTCCTCACCATCACCTGGAAGTATCAGCCCCGCCTCTCTTCACCATCACCTGGAAGTATCAGCCCCGCCTCTCCTCACCATCACCTGGAAGTATCAGCCCCACCTCTCCTCACCATCACCTGGAAGTATCAGCCCCACCTCTCTCTCACCATCACCTGGAAGTATCAAGCCCTGCCTCTCCTCACCATCAACTGGAAGTATCAGCCCCACCTCTCCTCACCATAACCTGGAAGTATCAGCCCAGCCTCTCCTCACCATCACCTGGAAGTATCAGCCCCGCCTCTCCTCACCACCACCTGGAAGTATCAGCCCAATCTCCTCTCCTCACCATCACCTGGAAGTATCAGCCCAGCCTCTCCTCACCATCACCTGGAAGTATCAGCCCTGCCTCTCCTCACCATCACCTGGAAGTATCACCCCCACCTCTCCTCACCATCGCCTGGAAGTATCACCCCACCTCTCCTCATCATAACCTGTATGTATCAGCCCCGCATCTCCTCACCATCACCTGAAAGTATCAGCCCTGCCTCTCCTCACCATCACCTGGAAGTATCAGCCCAGCCTCTCCTCACCATCACCTGGAAGTATCAGCCCAGCCTCTCCTCACCATCACCTGAAGTATCAGCCCCACCTCTCCTCACCATCACCTGGAAGTATCAGCCCCATGCCTCTCCTCACCATCACCTGGAAGTATCAGCCCCGCCTCTCCTCACCATCACCTGGAAGTATCAGCCCTCCTCTCCTCACCATCACCTGGAAGTATCAGCCCTGCCTCTCCTCACCATCACCTGGAAGTATCAGCCCCGCCTCTCCCTCACCATCACCTGGAAGTATCAGCCCCTCCTCTCCTCACCATCACCTGGAAAGTATCAGCCCCTACCTCTCCTCACCATCACCTGGAAGTATCAGCCCTGCCTCTCCTCACCATCACCTGGAAGTATCATCCCTGCCTCTCCTCACCATCACCTGGAAGTATCAGCCCAGCCTCTCCTCACCATCAACTGGAAGTATCAGCCCCGCCTCTCCTCACCATCACCTGGAAGTATCAGCCCCTGCCTCTCCTCACCATCACCTGGAAAATATCAGCCCCGCCTCTCCTCACCATCACCTGGAAGTATCAGCCCCGCCTCTCCTCACCATCACCTGGAAGTATCAGCCCCGACCTCTCCTCACCATCAACTGGAAGTATCAGCCCCGCCTCTCCTCACCATCACCTGGAAGTATCAGCCCCACCTCTCCTCACCATCACCTGGAAGTATCAGCCCCGCCTCTCCTCACCATCACCTGTAAGTATCAGCCCTGCATCTCCTCACCATCACCTTTAAGTATCAGCCTAGCCTCTCCTCACCATCACCTGGAAGTATCAGCCCCGCCTCTCCTCACCATCACCTGGAAGTATCAGCCCCGCCTCTCCTCACCATCACCTGGAAGTATCAGCCCCGCCTCTCCTCACCATCACCTGGAAGTATCAGCCCTGCCTCTCCTCACCATCACCTGGAAGTATCAGCCCCGCCTCTCCTCACCATCACCTGGAAGTATCAGCCCCGCCTCTCCTCACCATCACCTGGAAGTATCAGCCCCGCCTCTCCTCACCATCACCTGGAAGTATCAGCCCCACCTCTCCTCACCATCACCTGGAAGTATCAGCCCCTGCCTCTCCTCACCATCACCTGGAAGTATCAGCCCCATCTCTCTCACCATCACCTGGAAGTATCAGCCCTGCCTCTCCTCACCATCACCTGGAAGTATCAGCCCCGCCTCTCCTCACCATCACCTGGAAGTATCAGCCCCGCCTCTCCTCACCATCACCTGGAAGTATCAGCCCAAGGGCCCTCACCATCACCTGGAAGTATCAGCCCCACCTCTCCTCACACATCAACTGGAAATATCAGCCCTTCCTCTCCTCACCATCACCTGGAAGTATCAGCCAGCCTCTCCTCACCATCGCCTGGAATATCAGCCCCACCTCTCCTCACCATCACCTGGAAGTATCAGCCCAGCCTCTCCTCACCATCGCCTGGAAGTATCAGCCCCATCTCTCACCATCACCTGGAAGTATCAGCCCCGCCTCTCCTCACCATCACCTGGAAGTATCAGCCCTGCCTCTCCTCACCATCACCTGGAAGTATCAGCCCACCTCTCCTCACCATCACCTGGAAGTATCAGCCCTGCCTCTCCTCACCATCACCTGGAAGTATCAGCCCCGCCTCTCCTCACCATCACCTGGAAGTATCAGCCCCGCCTCTCCTCACCATCACCTGGAAGTATCAGCCCCAGCTCTCCTCACCCATCACCTGGAAGTATCAGCCCAGCCCTCTCCTCACCATCACCTGGAAGTATCAGCCCCGCCTCTCCTCACCATCACCTGGAAGTATCAGCCCTGCCTCTCCTCACCATCACCTGGAAGTATCAGCCCCTGCCTCTCCTCACCATCACCTGGAAGTATCAGCCCCAACTCTCCTCACACCATCACCTGGAAGTATCAGCCCCGCCTCTCCTCACCATCACCTGGAAGTATCAGCCCAGCCTCTCCTCACCATCACCTGGAAGTATCAGCCCCCTCTCCTCACCATCACCTGGAAGTATCAGCCCAGCCTCTCCTCACCATCACCTGGAAGTATCAGCCCCGCCTCTCCTCACCATCACCTGGAAGTATCAGCCCCGCCTCTCCTCACCATCACCTGGAAGTATCAGCCCCACCTCTCCTCACCATCACCTGGAAGTATCAGCCCCGCCTCTCCTCACCATCACCTGGAAGTATCAGCCCTGCCTCTCCTCACCATCACCTGGAAGTATCAGCCCCGCCTCTCTCTCACCATCACCTGGAAGTATCAGCCCAGCCTCTCTCACCATCACCTGGAAGTATCAGCCCAGCCTCTCCTCACCATCACCTGGAAGTATCAGCCCCAGCCTCTCCTCACCATCACCTGGAAGTATCAGCCCCGCCTCTCCTCACCATCACCTGGAAGTATCAGCCCCGCCTCTCCTCACCATCATCTGGAAGTATCAGCCCCAGCCTCTCCTCACCATCACCTGGAAGTATCAGCCCCGCCTCCTCCTCACCATCACCTGGAAGTATCAGCCCCTTCTCCTCACCATCACCTGGAAGTATCAGCCCTGCCTCTCCTCACCATCACCTGGAAGTATCAGCCCAGCCTCTCTCTCACCATCTCACCTGGAAGTATCAGCCCCACTCTCTCCTCACCATCACCTATAAGTATCAGCCCCAACTCTCCTCACCATCACCTGGAAGTAACAGCCCCTCCTCTCCTCACCATCACCTGGAAGTATCAGCCCCGCCTCTCCTCACCATCACCTGGAAGTATCAGCCCTGCCTCTCCTCACCATCACCTGGAAGTATCAGCCCTGCCTCTCCTCACCATCACCTGGAAGTATCAGCCCCACCCTCTCCTCACCATCACCTGGAAGTATCAGCCCCGCCTCTCCATCTCACCATCACCTGGAAGTATCAGCCCCTCTCTCTCACCATCACCTGGAAGTATCAGCCCCACCTCTCCTCACCATCACCTGGAAGTATCAGCCCACCTCTCCTCACCATCACCTGGAAGTATCAGCCCCACTTCTCCTCACCATCACCTGGAAGTATCAGCCCAGCCTCTCTCACCATCACCTGGAAGTATCAGCCCCCCTCTCCTCACCATCACCATCACCTGGATGTATCAGTCCCGCCTCTCCTCACCATCACCAGGAAGTATCAGCCCCGCCTCTCCTCATATCACCTGGAAATATCAGCCCCGCCTCTCCTCACCATCGCCTGGACGTATCACCCCCACATCTTCTCATCACAACCTGTACGTATCAACCCCGCATCTCCTCACCATCACCTGGAAGTATCAGCCCCGCCTCTCCTCACCATCACCTGGAAGTATCAGCCCCGCCTCTCCTCACCATCACCTGGAAGTATCAGCCCCGCCTCTCCTCACCATCACCTGGAAGTATCAGCCCTGCCTCTCTCACCATCACCTGAAGTATCAGCCCCGCCTCTCTTCTCACCATCACCTCTAAGTATCAGCCCCGCCTCTCCTCACCATCACCTGGATGTATCAGCCCGGCCTCTCCTAACCATCGCCTGGAAGTATCTGCCCGTCCTCTCCTCACCATCACCTGGAAGTATCAGCCCCACCTCTCCTCACCATCACTTGGAAGTATCAATCCTGTTTCTCCTAACCATCACCTGGAAGTATCAGCCCCCTTGCCTCTCCTCACCATCACCTGGAAGTATCAGCCCTGCCTCTCCTCACCATCACCTGGAAGTATCAGCCCCGCCTCTCCTCACCATCACCTGGAAGTATCAGCCCCTGCCTCTCTCACCATCACCTGGAAGTATCAGCCCCACCTCTCTCTCACCATCACCTGGAAGTATCAGCCCCGTCTCTCCTAACCATCACCTGGAAGTATCATCCCCGCCTCTAATCACCATCACCTGGAAGTATCAGCCCCGCCTCTCCTCACCATCGCATGGATGTATCAGCCCCACCTCTCCTCACCATCGCCTGTAAGTATCAGCCCTGCCTCTCCTCACCATCACCTGGAAGTATCAGCCCCGCCTCTCATCACCATCAAAGGGAAGTATCAGCCCCAGCCTCTCCTCACCATCACCTGGAAGTATCAGCCCCGCCTCTCCTCACCATCACCTGGAATCATATCAGCCCAGCCTCTCCTCACCATCACCTGGAAGTATCAGCCTTGCCTCTCCTCACCATCACCTGGAAGTATCAGCCCCTCCTCTCCTAATCATCAACTGGAAGTATCAGCCCTCCTCTCCTCACCATCACCTGGAAGTATCAGCCCCACTCTCCTCACCATCACCTGGAAGTATCAGCCCCGCCTCTCCTCACCATCACCTGGAAGTATCAGCCCCACCTCTCCTCACCATCACCTGGAAGTATCAGCCCGCCTCTCACCATCACCTGGAAGTATCAGCCCCACCTCTCCTCACCATCACCTGGAAGTATCAGCCCCGCCTCTCCTCACCATCACCTGGAAGTATCAGCCCTGCCTCTCCTCACCATCACCTGGAAGTATCAGCCCCGCCTCTCCTCACCATCAACTGGAAGTATCCGACCCGCCTCTCCTCACCATCACCTGAAGTATCAGCCCACCCTCTCCTCACCATCACCTGGAAGTATCAGCCCCGCCTCTCCTCACCATCACCTGGAAGTATCAGCCCCGCCTCTCCTCACCATCACCTGGAAGTATCAGCCCGCCTCTCTCACCATCACCTGGAAGTATCAGCCCCGCCTCTCCTCACCATCACCTGGAAGTATCAGCCCCGCCTCTCCTCATCACCATCACCTGGAAGTATCAGCCCCGCCTCTCACTCCTCACCATCACCTGACCATCACCTGGAAGTATCAGCCTCTCCTCACCATCACCTGGAAGTATCAGCCCCACCTCTCCTCACCATCACCTGGAAGTATCAGCCCCGCCTCTCCTCACCATCGCCTGGAAGTATCAGCCCCATCCTCTCCTCACCATCACCTGGAAGTATCAGCCCCGCCTCTCCTCACCATCACCTGGAAGTATCAGCCCCAGCTCTCCTCACCATCACCTGGAAGTATCAGCCCCGCCTCTCCTCACCATCACCTGGAAGTATCAGCCCCACCTCTCCTCACCATCACCTGGAAGTATCAGCCCCGCCTCTCTCACCATCACCTGGAAGTATCAGCCCCCTCTCCTCACCATCACTCTGGAAGTATCAGCCCCGCTCCTCACCATCACCTGGAAGTATCAGCCCCGCCTCTCTCTCACCATCACCTGAAAGTATCAGCCCCGCCTCTCCTCACCATCACCTGGAAGTATCAGCCCAACCTCTCCTCACCATCGCCTGGAAGTATCAGCCCCGCCTCTCCTCACCATCGCCTGGAAGTATCAGCCCCACCTCTCCTCACCATCACCTGGAAGTATCAGCACCACCTCTCCTCACCATCACCTGGAAGTATCATCAGCCCAGCCTCTTCTCACCATCACCTGGAAGTATCAGCCCCCCTCTACTCACCATCCCATGGAAGTATCAGCCCCACCTCTCCTCACCATCACCTGGAAGTATCAGCCACACCTCTCCTCACCATCACCTGGAAGTATCAGCCCCGCCTCTCCTCACGATCACCTGGAAGTATCAGCAACACCTCTCCTCAACATCACATGGAAGTATCAGCCCCTCCTCTAATCACCATCACCTGGAAGTATCACCCCTGCCTCTAATCACCATCACCTAGAAGTATCAGCCCTGCCTCTCCTCACTATCACCTGGAATTATCAGCCCATCCTCTCTTCACCATCACATGGATGTATCAGCCCCTCCTCTCCTCACCATCACCTGGAAGTATCAGCCCAACCTCTCCTCACCATCACCTGCAAGTATCAGCCCAGCCTCTCCTCACCACCACCTGGAAGTATCAGCCCCACCCTCTCTCACCATCACCTGGAAGTATCAGCCCCTCCTCTCCTCACCATCACCTGGAAGTATCAGCCCAACCTCTCCTCACCATCACCTGCAAGTATCAGCCCCGCCTCTCCTCACCACCACTTGGAAGTATCAGCCCCGCCTCTCCTCACCATCACCTGGAAGTATCAGCCCCCCTCTCCTCACCATCACCTGGAAGTATCAGCCCCGCCTCTCCTCACCATCACCTGGAAGTATCAGCCCCCGCACCTCTCCTCACCATCACCTGGAAGTATCAGCCCCATCCTCCTCACCATCACCTGGAAGTATCAGCCCCTGCCCTCTCCTCACCATCACCTGGAAGTATCAGCCCTGCCTCTCCTCACCATCACCTGGAAGTATCAGCCACGCTCTCTCACCATCACCTGGATGTATCAGCCCCACCTCTCCTCACCATCACATTGAAATATCAGCCCCGCCTCTACTCACCATCACCTGGAAGTATCAGCCCTGCCTCTCCTCACCACCACCTGGAAGTATCAACCCCGTCTCTCCTAACCACCACCTGGAAGTATCAGCCCCTCCTATTCTCACCATCACCTGGAAGTATCAGCCCCGCCTCTCCTCACCATCACATGGAAGTATCAGCCCCACCTCTCCTCACCATCGCCTGTAAGTATCAGCCCCGCCTCTCCTCACCATCACCTGGAAGTATCAGCCCCACCTCTCCTCACCATCACCTGGAAGTATCAGCCCCACCTCTCATCACCATCACCTGGAAGTATCAGCCCCGCCTCTCTCACCATCACCTGGAAGTATCAGCCCAGCCTCTCCTCACCATCACCTGGAAGTATCAGCCCCGCCTCTCCTCACCATCACCTGGAAGTATCAGCCCCGCCTCTCCTCACCATCACCTGGAAGTATCAGCCCCGCCTCTCTCACCATCACCTGGAAGTATCAGCCCCACCTCTCCTCACCATCACCTGGAAGTATCAGCCCCAGCCTCTCTCACCATCACCTGGAAGTATCAGCCCCGCCTCTCCTCACCATCACCTGGAAGTATCAGCCCCGCCTCTCCTCACCATCACCTGGAAGTATCAGCCCCGCCTCTCCTCACCATCACCTGGAAGTATCAGCCCCGCCTCTCTCACCATCACCTGGAAGTATCAGCCCCGCCTCTCCTCACCATCACCTGGAATCATCAGCCCTGCCTCTCCTCACCATCACCTGGAAGTATCAGCCCCACCTCTCTCTCACCATCACCTGGAAGTATCAGCCCCACCTCTCCTCACCATCACCTGTAAGTATCAGCCCCGCCTCGTCTCACCATCACCTGGAAGTATCAGCCCCACCCCTCCTCACCATCACCTGGAAGTATCAGCCCCGCCTCTCCTCACCATCACCTGGAAGTATCAGCCCCACCTCTCCTCACCATCGCCTGGAAGTATCAGCCCCACCCTCTCCTCACCATCACCTGGAAGTATCAGCCCCGCCTCTCCTCACCATCACCTGGAAGTATCAGCCCCGCCTCTCCTCACCATCACCTGGAAGTATCAGCCCCACCTCTCCTCACCATCACCTGGAAGTATCAGCCCAGCCTCTCCTCACCATCACCTGGAAGTATCAGCCCCAACCTCCTCACCATCACCTGGAAGTATCAGCCCCGCCTCTCCTCACCATCACCTGGAAGTATCAGCCCAGCCTCCTCACCATCACCTGGAAGTATCAACCCCTCCTCTCCTCACCATCACCTGGAAGTATCAAACCCGCCTCTCCTAACCATCACCTGAAGTATCAGCCCCTCTTCTTCGCACCATCAACTGGAAGTATCAGCCCCGCGTCTCTTCACCATCACCTGAAAGTTTCAGCCCCCGCCTCTCCTCTCCATCACCTGGAAGTATCAAACCCCGCCTCTTCACACCATCACCTGGAAGTATCAGCCCCGCCTCTCGTCACCATCACCAGAAAGTTTCAGCCACGCTTCTCCTCACCATCACCTGGAAGTATCAGCCCCGCCTCTCCTCACAATTACCTGGAAATATCAGCTCCGCCTCTCCTCACCATCGCCTGGAGTAGCCAGCTTTCCTCAAACCATCACCTGGAAGTATCAGCCTCCTCCTCTCACTCACCTGGAAGTATCAGCCCCACCTCTCTCACCATCACCTGGAAGTATCAGCCCCGCCTCTCTCACCATCACCTGGAAGTATCAGCCCCGCCTCTCTCTCACCATCACCTGGAAGTATCAGCCCCTCCTCCTCACCATCACCTGGAAGTATCAGCCCCCCTCTCCTCACCATCACCTGGAAGTATCAGCCCCACCTCTCCTCACCATCACCTGGAAGTATCAGCCCACCTCTCCTCACCATCACCTGGAAGTATCAGCCCCACCTCTCCTCACCATCACCTGGAAGTATCAGCCCCCCTCTCCTCACCATCACCTGGAAGTATCAGCCCCGCCTCTCCTCACCATCACCTGGAAGTATCAGCCCCCCTCTCTCCTCACCATCACCTGGAAGTATCAGCCCTGCCTCTCCTCACCATCACCTGGAAGTATCAGCCCCACCTCTCTCACCATCGCCTGGAAGTATCAGCCCCCTCTCCTCACCATCACCTGGAAGTATCAGCCCTGCCTCTCTTCACCATCACCTGGAAGTATCAGCCCAGCCTCTCCTCACCATCACATGGATGTATCAGCCCCGCCTCTCCTCACCATCACCTGGAAGTATCAGCCCCCCTCTCACTCACCATCACCTGGAAGTATCACCCCCGCCTCTCCTCACCATCACCTGGAAGTATCAGCCCAGCCTCTCCTCACCATCACCTGGAAGTATCAGCCCCACCTCTCCTCACCATCACCTGGAAGTATCAGCCCCGCCTCTCCTCACCATCACCTGGAAGTATCAGCCCAGCCTCTCCTCACCATCACCTGGAAGTATCAGCACCGCCTCTCCTCACCATCACCTGGAAGTATCAGCCCCGCCTCTCCTCACCATCACCTGGAAGTATCAGCCCTGCCTCTCTCCTCACCATCACCTGGAAGTATCAGCCCTGCCTCTCCTCACCATCACCTGGAAGTATCAGCCCCGCCTCTCCTCACCATCACCTGGAAGTATCAGCCCCGCCTCTCCTCACCATCACCTGGAAGTATCAGCCCTGCCTCTCCTCACCATCACCTGGAAGTATCAGCCCCTCTCTCTCCTCACCATCACCTGGAAGTATCAGCCCAGCCTCTCCTCACCATCACCTGGAAGTATCAGCCCCAGCCTCTCTCCTCACCATCACCTGGAAGTATCAGCCCCGCCTCTCCTCACCATCACCTGGAAGTATCAGCCCCACCTCTCCTCACCATCACCTGGAAGTATCAGCCCAGCCTCTCCTCACCATCACCTGGAAGTATCAGCCCCGCCTCTCCTCACCATCACCTGGAAGTATCAGCCCCGCCTCTCCTCACCATCACCTGGAAGTATCAGCCCCCTCCTCCTCACCATCACCTGGAAGTATCAGCCCCCACCTCTCCTCACCATCACCTGGAAGTATCAGCCCCCCTCTCCTCACCATCACCTGGAAGTATCAGCCCCACCCTCTCCTCACCATCACCTGGAAGTATCAGCCCCACCTCTCCTCACCATCACCTGGAAGTATCAGCCCCACCTCTCCTCACCATCACCTGGAAGTATCAGCCCCGCCTCTCCTCACCATCACCTGGAAGTATCAGCCCCGCCTCTCCTCACCATCACCTGGAAGTATCAGCCCTGCCTCTCCTCACCATCACCTGGAAGTATCAGCCCCACCTCTCCTCACCATCACCTGGAAGTATCAGCCCCGCCTCTCCTCACCACCATCACCTGGAAGTATCAGCCCCCTCTCCTCACCATCACCTGGAAGTATCAGCCCACTTCTCCTCACCATCACCTGGAAGTATCAGCCCCACCTCTCCTCACCATCACCTAGAAGTATCAGCCCTGCCTCTCCTAACCATCACCTGGAAGTATCAGCCACGCCTCTCCTCACCATTACTTGGAAGTATCAGCCCCGCCTCTCCTCACCATCAACTGAAAGTTTCAGCCCCACCTGTCCTCACCATCACCTGGAAGTATCAGCCCCACCTCTCCTCACCATCACCTGGAAGTATCAGCCCCGCCTCTCCTCACCATCACCTGGAAGTATCAGCCCCTCCTCTCACCATCACCTGGAAGTATCAGCCCCACCTCTCTCACCATCACCTGGAAGTATCAGCCCTGCCTCTCCTCACCATCACCTGGAAGTATCAGCCCCACCTCTCCTCACCATCACCTGGAAGTATCAGCCCCACCTCTCCTCACCATCACCTGGAAGTATCAGCCCCACCTCTCTCACCATCACCTGGAAGTATCAGCCCACATCTCCTCACCATCACCTGGAAGTATCAGCCCCAGCTCTCCTCACCATCACCTGGAAGTATCAGCCCCACCTCTCCTCACCATCACCTGGAAGTATCAGCCCCTGCCTCTCCTCACCATCACCTGGAAGTATCAGCCCCGCCTCTCTCTCACCATCACCTGGAAGTATCAGCCCCGCCTCTCCTCACCATCACCTGGAAGTATCAGCCCCACCTCTCCTCACCATCACCTGGAAGTATCAGCCCCGCCTCTCTCACCATCACCTGGAAGTATCAGCCCCACCTCTCCTCACCATCACCTGGAAGTATCAGCCCTCCTCTCTCACCATCACCTGGAAGTATCAGCCCCGCCTCTCTCACCATCACCTGGAAGTATCAGCCCGCCTCTCCTCACCATCACCTGGAAGTATCAGCCCAGCCTCTCCTCACCATCAACCTGAAAGTATCAGCCCCGCCTCTCTCACCATCACCTGGAAGTATCAGCCCACCATCGCCTCTCTCACCATCACCTGGAAGTATCAGCCCCGCCTCTCCTCACCATCACCTGGAAGTATCAGCCCACGCCTCTCCTCACCATCACCTGGAAGTATCAGCCCCGCCTCTCCTCACCATCACCTGGAAGTATCAGCCCCCTCCTCCTCACACCATCACCTGGAAGTATCAGCCCCGCCTCTTCACACCATCACCTGGAAGTATCAGCCCCGCCTCTCCTCACCATCACCTGGAAGTATCAGCCCCACCTCTCCTCACCATCACCTGGAAGTATCAGCCCCGCCTCTCCTCACCATCACCTGGAAGTATCAGCCCAGCCTCTCCTCACCATCACCTGGATGTATCAGCCCCAGCCTCTCCTCACCATTCACCTGGAAGTATCAGCCCCGCCTCTCTCCTCACCATCACCTGGAAGTATCAGCCCTGCCTCTCTCACCATCACCTGGAAGTATCAGCCCCGCCTCTCCTCACCATCACCTGGAAGTATCAGCCCCGCCTCTCCTCACCATCACCTGGAAGTATCAGCCCAGCCTCTCCTCACCATCACATGGAAGTATCAGCCCCGCCTCTCCTCACCATCACCTGGAAGTATCAGCCCCACCTCTCCTCACCATCGCCTGGAAGTATCACCCCCACCTCTCCTCATCATAACCTGTATGTATCAGCCCAGCATCTCCTCACCATCACCTGAAAGTATCAGCTACGCCTCTCCTCACCATCACCTGTAAGGATCTGCCCCGCATCTCCTCACCATCACCTGGAAGTATCACCCCAGCCTCTCCTCACCATCACCTGTAAGTATCAGCCCCGCCTCTCCTCACCATCACCTGGAAGTATCAGCCCCGCCTCTCCTCACCATCACCTGGAAGTATCAGCCCTGCCTCTCCTCACCATCACCTGGAAGTATCAGCCCCTCCTCTCCTCACCATCACCTGGAAGTATCAGCCCCACCTCTCCTCACCATCACCTGGAAGTATCAGCCCCGCCTCTCCTCACCATCACCTGGAAGTATCAGCCCCACCTCTCCTCACCATCACCTGGAAGTATCAGCCCCACCTCTCTCCTCACCATCACCTGGAAGTATCAGCCCCACCTCTCCTCACCATCACCTGGAAGTATCAGCCCCGCCTCTCCTCACCATCACCTGGAAGTATCAGCCCCATCCTCTCCTCACCATCACCTGGAAGTATCAGCCCCAGCCTCTCCTCACCATCACCTGGAAGTATCAGCCCTGCCTCTCCTCACCATCACCTGGAAGTATCAGCCCCGCCTCTCCTCACCATCACCTGGAAGTATCAGCCCTGCCTCTCCTCACCATCACCTGGAAGTATCAGCCCCGCCTCTCCTCACCATCACCTGGAAGTATCAGCCCCGCCTCTACTCACCATCACCTGGAAGTATCAGCCCTGCCTCTCCTCACCATCACCTGGAAGTATCAGCCCCGCCTCTCCTCACCATCACATGAAGAAGTATCAGCCCAGCCTCTCCTCACCATCACCTGGAAGTATCAGCCCACCCTCTCCTCACCATCACCTGGAAGTATCAGCCCCGCCTCTCCTCACCATCACCTGGAAGTATCAGCCCGCCTCTCCTCACCATCACCTGGAAGTATCAGCCCACCTCTCCTCACCATCACCTGGAAGTATCAGCCCCACCTCTCCTCACCATCTCATGGAAGTATCAGCCCCACCTCTCCTCACCATCACCTGGAAGTATCAGCCCCGCCTCTCCTCACCATCACCTGGAAGTATCAGCCCCGCCTCTCCTCACCATCACCTGGAAGTATCAGCCCTGCCTCTCCTCACCATCACCTGGAAGTATCAGCCCCACCTCTCCTCACCATCACCTGGAAGTATCAGCCCCACCTCTCCTCACCATAACCTGGAAGTATCAGCCCCGCCTCGTCTCACCATCACCTGGAAGTATCAGCCCCGCCCCTCCTCACCATCACCTGTAAGTATCAGCCCCACCTCTACTCACCATTACCTGGAAGTATCAGCCCCGCCTCTCCTCACCATCACCTGGAAGTATCAACCCTGCCTCTCCTCACCATCAACAGAAAGTATCAGCCCCACTTCTCCTCACCATAACCTGGAAGTATTCAGCCCCACCTCTCTTCACCATCGCCTGGAAGTATAAGCCCAGCCGCACCTCACAATCGCCTGTGAGTATCAGCCCCGCCTCTTCTCACCATCGCCTGGAAGTATCAGCCGAGAATCTCCTCACCATCGCCTGTGAGTATCAAATTCGGCTATCCTCACCATCACCTGGAAGTATCAGCCCCGCCTGACCTCACCATCGCCTGGAAGTATCAGCCCCACCTCTCCTCACCATCGCATGGAAGTATCAGCCCCACCTCTCCTCACCATCACCTGGAAGTATCAGCCCAGCCTCTCTTCACCATCGCCTGGAAGTATCACCCCGCCTCTCCTCACCATAGCCTGTAAGTATCAGCCCCGCCTCTCCTCACCATCGCATGGAAGTATCAGCCCTGCCTCTCCTCACCATCGCCTGTAAGTATCAGCCCCACCTCTCCTCACCATCGCCTGGAAGTATCAGCCCTAGCTCTCCTCACCATCAACTGGAAGTATCAGCCCCACCCCTCCTCACCTTCATCTGGAAGTATCAGCCCAGCCTTTCCTCACCATCACCTTGAAGTATCAGCCCGCCTCTCTCTCACCAACGCCTGGAAGTATCAGCCCCACCTCTCCTCACCATCACCTGGAAGTATCAGCCCTGCCTCTCCTCACCATCACCTGGAAGTATCAGCCCCACCTCTACTCACCATCACCTGGAAGTATCAGCCCCGCCTCTCCTCACCATCACCTGGAAGTATCAGCCCTGCCTCTCATCACCATCACCTGGAAGTATCAGCCCTGCCTCTCCTCACCATCGCCTGGAAGTATCAGCCATGCCTCTCCTCACCATCACCTGGAAGAATCAGCCCCGCCTCTCCTCACCATCACCTGGAAGTATCAGCCCCACCTCTCCTCACCATCACCTGGAAGTATCAGCCCCTCCTCTAATCACCATCACCTGGAAGTATCAGCCCTGCCTCTAATCACCATCACCTGGAAGTATCAGCCCTGCCTCTCTTCACCATCACCTGGAAGTATCAGCCCAGCCTCTCCTCACCATCACATGGAAGTATCAGCCCCGCCTCTCCTCACCATCACCTGGAAGTATCAGCCCCGCCTCCTCTCACTCACCATCACCTGGAAGTATCAGCCCCGCCTCTCCTCACCATCACCTGGAAGTATCAGCCCCGCCTCTCCTCACCATCACCTGGAAGTATCAGCCCAGCCTCTCCTCACCATCACCTGGAAGTATCAGCCCCGCCTCTCTCTCCTCACCATCACCTGGAAGTATCAGCCCCACCTCTCCTCACCATCACCTGGAAGTATCAGCCCCCCTCTCCTCACCATCACCTGGAAGTATCAGCCCCGCCTCTCCTCACCATCACCTGGAAGTATCAGCCCCACCTCTCCTCACCATCACCTGGAAGTATCAGCCCCGCCTCTCCTCACCATCACCTGGAAGTATCAGCCCCACCTCTCCTCACCATCACCTGGAAGTATCAGCCCCCCCTCTCCTCACCATCACCTGGAAGTATCAGCCCCCCAGCCTCTCCTCACCATCACCTGGAAGTATCAGCCCCACCTCTCCTCACCATCGCCTGGAAGTATCAGCCCACCTCTCCTCACCATCACCTGGAAGTATCAGCCCTGCCTCTCCTCACCATCAACTGGAAGTATCAGCCCCACCTCTCCTCACCATAACCTGGAAGTATCAGCCCGCCTCTCCTCACCATCACCTGGAAGTATCAGCCCCGCCTCTCCTCACCATCACCTGTAAGTATCAGCCCCGCCTCTACTCACCATTACCTAGAAGTATCAGCCCCGCCTCTCCTCACCATCACCTGGAAGTATCAGCCCCGCCTCCTCACCATCACCTGGAAGTATCAGCCCTGCCTCTCTCACCATCACCTGGAAGTATCAGCCCCGCCTCTCCTCCATCACCTGGAAGTATCAGCCCCACCTCTCCTCACCATCACCTGGAAGTATCAGCCCCGCCTCTCTCTCACCACCATCACCTGGAAGTATCAGCCCAGCCTCTCCTCACCATCACCTGGAAGTATCAGCCCTCAGCCTCTCCTCACCATCACCTGGAAGTATCAGCCCACCCTCTCTCCTCACCATCACCTGTAAGTATCAGCCCCGCCTCCTCACCATCACCTGGAAGTATCAGCCCCGCCTCTCCTCACCATCACCTGGAAGTATCAGCCCCGCCTCTCCTCACCATCACCTGGAAGTATCAGCCCCTCCTCTCCTCACCATCACCTGGAAGTATCAGCCCGCCTCTCCTCACCATCACCTGGAAGTATCAGCCCCGCCTCTCCTCACCATCACCTGGAAGTATCAGCCCCGCCTCTCCTCACCATCACCTGGAAGTATCAGCCCCGCCTCTCCTCACCATCACCTGGAAGTATCAGCCCTGCCTCTCTCCTCACCATCACCTGAAAGTATCAGCCCTGCCTCTCCTCACCATCACCTGGAAGTATCAGCCCCGCCTCTCCTCACCATCACCTGGAAGTATCAGCCCCGCCTCTCTCACCATCACCTGGAAGTATCAGCCCCGCCCTCCTCACCATCACCTGGAAGTATCAGCCCCTTCTCCTCACCATCACCTGGAAGTATCAGCCCCGCCTCTCCTCACCATCACCTGGAAGTATCAGCCCCGCCTCTCCTCACCATCACCTGGAAGTATCAGCCCTGCCTCTCCTCACCATCACCTGGAAGTATCAGCCCCACCTCTCCTCACCATCACCTGGAAGTATCAGCCCTGCCTCTCCTCACCATCACCTGGAAGTATCAGCCCCGCCTCTCCTCACCATCACCTGGAAGTATCAGCCCCTCACCATCCTCTCCTCACCATCACCTGGAAGTATCAGCCCCAAGATCCTCACCATCAACTGGAAGTATCAGCCCCAGCCTCTCTCACCATCACCTGGAAGTATCAGCCCGCACTCTCCTCACCATCACCTGGAAGTATCAGCCCCGCCTCTCCTCACCATCACCTGGAAGTATCAGCCCAACCTCTCCTCACCATCACCTGGAAGTATCAGCCCCGCCTCTCCTCACCATCACCTGGAAGTATCAGCCCCACCTCTCCTCACCATCACCTGGAAGTATCAGCCCCGCCTCTCCTCACCATCACCTGGAAGTATCAGCCCCACTTCTAATCACCATCACCTGTAAGTATCAGCCCTGCCTCTCCTCAACATTACCTAGAAATATCAGCCCTGCCTCCCTCAACATCACCTGGAAGTATCAGCCCCGCTCTCCTCACCATCACCTGGAAGTATCAGCCCCAGCCTCTCCTCACCATCACCTGGAAGTATCAGCCCTGCCTCTCTCACCATCACCTGGAAGTATCAGCCCCAGCCTCTCCTCACCATCACCTGGAAGTATCAGCCCAGCCTATCCTCACCATCGCCTGGAAGTATCAGCCCCACCTATCCTCACCATCGCCTGTAAGTATCAGCCCCGCCTCTCCTCACCATCGCCTGGAAGTATCAGCCCTGCCTCTCTTCACCATCAACTGGAAGTATCAGCCCCACCTCTCCTTGCCATCAACTGGAAGTATCAGCCCCGCCTCTACTAACCATTACCTAGAAGTATCAGCCCTATCCCTCCTCACCATCACCTGGAAGTATCAGCCCGCCTCTCCTTGCCATCAACTGGAAGTATCATCCCCGCCTCTCCTCACCATCACCTGGAAGTATCATCCCTGCCTCTAATCACCATCACCTGGAAGTATCAGCCCCATGATCTCTCCTCACCATCACCTGGAAGTATCAGCCCCACCTCTCCTCACCATCACCTGGAAGTATCAGCCCCCGCCTCTCCTCACCATCACCTGGAATGTATCAGCCCCACCTCTCTCCTCACCATCACCTGGAAGTATCAGCCCCGCCTCTCCTCACCATCACCTGGAAGTATCAGCCCCGCCTCTCCTCACCATCACCTGGAAGTATCAGCCCACGCTCTCTCTCACCATCACCTGGAAGTATCAGCCCAGCCCTCTCCTCACCATCACCTGGAAGTATCAGCCCCGCCTCTCCTCACCATCACCTGGAAGTATCAGCCCTGCTCTCCTCACCATCACCTGGAAGTATCAGCCCACCTCTCTCACCATCACCTGGAAGTATCAGCCCTGCCTCTCCTCACCATCACCTGGAAGTATCAGCCCCTGCCTCTACTCTCACCATCACCTGGAAGTATCAGCCCTGCCTCTCCTCACCATCACCTGGAAGTATCAGCCCTGCCTCTCCTCACCATCACATGGAAGTATCAGCCCCACCTCTACTCACCATCACCTGGAAGTATCAGCCAAGCCTCTCCTCACCATTACCTGGAAGTATCAGCCCTGCCTCTCCTCACCATCAACTGGAAGTATCAGCCCCACCTCTCCTCACCATCCACCTTGAAGTATCAGCCCCCACCTCTCCTCACCATCACCTGGAAGTATCAGCCCCGCCTCTCTCACCATCACCTGGAAGTATCAGCCCTGCCTCTCTCTCACCATCACCTGGAAGTATCAGCCCAGCTCTCCTCACCATCACCTGGAAGTATCAGCCCTGCCTCTCCTCACCATCACCTGGAAGTATCAGCCCCGCCTCTCCTCACCATCACCTGGAAGTATCAGCCCCGCCTCTCTCCACCATCAACTGGAAGTATCAGCACCATCGCCTCTCCCCTCTCACCATCACCTGGAAGTATCAGCCCCCTCTCCTCACCATCACCTGGAAGTATCAGCCTTTCCTCCTCTCTCACCATCACCTGGAAGTATCAGCCCCGCCTCTCCTCACCATCAACTGGAAGTATCAGCCCAACCTCTTGTCACCATCACCTGGATGTATCAGCCCCGCCTCTCCTCACCATCACCTGGAAGTATCAGCCCCGCCTCTCCTCACCATCGCCTGGAAGTATAAGCCCAGCCGCACCTCACAATCGCCTGTGAGTATCAGCCCCGCCTCTCCTCACCATCGCCTGGAAGTATCAGCCCAGAATCTCCTCACCATCACCTGGAAGTATCAGCCCCGCCTCTCCTCACCATCACCTGGAAGTATCAGCCCCACATCTCTCCCTCACCATCACCTGGAAGTATCAGCCCTGCCACTCTTCACCATCGCCTGGAAGTATCAGCCACGCCTCTCATCACCATTGCCTGGAAGTATCAGCCCAGCCTCTCCTCACCATCACCTGTGAGTATCAGCCCCACCTCTCCTCAGCATCTCCTGTAAGTATAGGCCCCACCTCTCCTCACCAATCTCCTGTAAGTATCAGCCCCTGCCTCTCCTCACCATCAACTGGAAGAGTATCAGCCCCGCCTCTCCTCACCATCACCTGAAGTATCAGCCCCGCCTCTCCTCACCCATCACCTGAAGTATCAGCCCAGCCTCTCCTCACCATCACCTGGAAGTATCAGCCAGGCTCTCCTCACCATCACCTGGAAGTATCAGGCCTGCCTCTCTCACCAATCACCTGGAAGTATCAGCCCAGCCTCTCCTCACCATCACCTGGAAGTATCAGCCCCGCCTCTCTCACCATCACCTGGAAGTATCAGCCCCTTCTCCTCACCATCACCTGGAAGTATCAGCCCAGCCTCTCCTCACCATCACCTGGAAGTATCAGCCCTGCCTCTCCTCACCATCACCTGGAAGTAGGTCAGCCCTGCCTCTCCTCACCATCACCAGGAAGTATCAGCCCCACCTCTCCTCACCATCGCCTGTGAAGTATCAGCCCAGCCTCTCCTCACCATCACCTGAAGTATCAGCCCCGCCTCTCCTCACCATCACCTGGGAAGTATCAGCCCCTCCTGATCCTCACCATCACCTGGAATACTAGTATCAGCCCGCCTCTTCACCATCACCTGGAAGTATCAGCCCAATCTCTCCTCACCATCACCTGGTTAGCATCAGCCCCACTGATCCTCACCATCACCTGGAAGTATCAGCCCTCCTCTCCTCACCATCACCTGAGGAGTATCAGCCTCTGCCTCTCCTCACCATCACCTGGTGATCAGCCCAGCCTCTCCTCACCATCACTTGGAGTATCATCCCCAGCCTCTCTCACCATCACCTGGAAGTATCAGAGGGGCCTCTCCTCACCATCACCTGGAAAGTATCAGCTCAGGGCCTCTCCTCACCACCACCTGGAAGTATCAGCCCCACCTCTCCTCACCATCACCTGGAACTATCCGCCCCACCTCTCCTCACCATCACTTGGGTAGTATCAGCCCCGCCTCTCCTCACCATCACCTGGAAGTATCAACCCCAGCCTCTCCTAACCATCACCTGGAAGTATCAGCCCCGCCTCTTTCACCATCACCTGAAGTATCAGCCCCAGCTCTCCTCACCATCACCTGGTGAGTATCAGCCCCATCCTCCTCACCATCACCTGGAAGATCAGCCCCGCCTCTCCTCACAGGTGATGGAAGTATCAGCTCAGCCTCTCCTCACCATCACCTGAGGAGTATCAGCCCCAGCCTCTCTCACCATCACCTGGAAGTATCAGCCCAGCCTACTCCTCACCATCAACTGTGAGTATCAGCCCCACCTCTACTCACCATCACCTGGAAGTATCAGCCCTGATCTCCTCACCATCACCTGAAGTATCAGCCCTGCCTCTCCTCACCATCTGATGGTGAAGTATCAGCCCCACCTCTACTCACCATCACCTGTGAGTATCAGCCCTGATACTCTCCAGGACCATCACCTGGAGAGTATCAGCCCTACCTCTCCTCACCATCAACTGGAAGTATCAGCCCGCCTCTCCTCACCATCACCTGGAAGTATCAGCCCCACCTCTCCTCTCACCATCACCTGGAAGTATCAGCCCAGCCTCTCCTCACCATCACCTGTGACCATCACCTGAAATATCAGCCCGCCTCTCCTCACCATCACCTGGAAGTATCAGCCCTCCTCTCTCACCATCACCTGGAAGTATCAGCCCCGCCTCTCCTCACCATCACCTGGAAGTATCAGCCCTGCCTCTCTCACCATCACCTGGAAGTATCAGCCCGCCTCTCCTCACCATCACCTGGAAGTATCAGCCCTGCCTCCTCCTCACCATCACCTGTGAGATCAGTATCAGCCCCACCTCTCCTCACCATCACCATCCCTGGAAGTATCAGCCCCACCCTCTCACCATCACCTGGAAGTATCAGCCCTGCCTCTCCTCACCATCACCTGGAAGTATCAGCCCTGCCTCTCCTCACCATCATCACCTGGTGAAGTATCAGCCCTCGCCTGATACACCATCACCTGGAAGTATCAGCCCGCCTCTCTCTCACCATCACCTGGTGAGTATCAGCCCCACCTCTCCTCACCATCACCTGGAGTATCAGCCCTGATACTCTCCTCACCATCACCTGGATAGCAGAGCCCGCCTCTCCTCACCATCACCTGGAAGTATCAGCCTCTCCTTCCATCACCTGGAAGTATATCAGCCCCGCCTCTCTCTCTCACATCACCTGGATGAGGATCAGCCCCGCCTCTCCTCACCATCACCTGGTGAGTATCAGCCCATACTCTCCTCACCATCACCTGAAGTATCAGTATCAGCCCCTGGTGACCTCTCCTCACCATCACCTGGATTTTATCAGCCCCATACTCTCCTCACCATCATCTGTGAAGGATCAGCCCCGCCTCTCCTCACCATCAACTGGAGAGTATCAGCCCCTCTCTCACCATCACCTGAGGAGTATCAGCCCCTGATCATCACCATCACCTGGAAGTATCAGCCCTTCCTCTCCTCACCATCACCTGGAAGTATCAGCCCCCTCTCCTCACCATCATGGTGGAAGTATCAGCCCAGCCTCTCCTCACCATCACCTGGAAGTATCAGCCCCTGCCTCTCCTCACCATCACCTGGTTGATGATCAGCCTCACCTCTCCTCACCATCAAATCCTGGTGAAGTATCAGAGCCGCTTGATATAATCCAGGTGATCACCTGAGTATCAGGCCCACCTGATCTGCTCAGTCATCTTGATGGTGAGGAGAGCCCCGCCTCTGATCACCATCACCTGGTGAGGAGAGGCAGGCCCTGATACTCCTCACCATCGCACCTGAGGAAGATCAGCCCCGCCTCTCCTCACCATCATGGTGATAGAGAGTATCAGGGCTGATACTCCAGGTGATGGTGAGGAGAGTATCAGCCCCATCTTTACTTCAGGTGATCACCTGGAAGTATCAGCCCCCTTCCAGGTCATGGTGATCAGCCCGGGCTGATCTTCAGGTGATCACCTGTGAGGATCAGCCCCGGCTGATCACCATCACCTGGAAGTATCAGCCCAGGTGATCTCTCCTACTTCCAGGTGATGGTGATCAGCCCCTGCCTCTCCTCACCATCACCTGAGAGATCAGCCCCTGATACTCACCATCACCTGGTGAGGATCAGGACAGGCTCCTCTTCACAGGTGATGGTATCAGAGGCCTGGCTGATACTTCCAGGTGATGGTGAGGATCACCTGGGCTGATATCAGGTGATGGATGGTGAGGAGAGGCCCCCTCTCCAATCATCAGGTGATGGTGAGGATCAGGCCATTGATCACCATCACCTGGATGAGGAGCCCTATGATACTTCACCATCACCTGGTGAAGTATCAGGAGAGCTCCTCTGATCACTCTGTGATGGTGATCAGAGGCTGGCTCTGATCACTTCACATGGTGATATCAGCCCAGCCTCTGATACTTTCCAGGTGAGGAGATTAGAGGCTGAATCATACTTCCAGGCTCTTGGAGAGTATCAGATACTTTCAGGTGATGGTGAGAAGAGGCAGGGCTGATACTTCCAGGTGATGGTGAGGAGAAGGCCAGGCTGATAACATCCAGGTGATGGTGATCTCCTCACCATCACCTGTGATGGTTATCAGCCCGGCCTCTACTCACCAGGTGATGGTGAGTATCAGGCCCCAGCTGATCCTTCACCATCAAAGTGATGGTCTCCTTCACCATCACTTGAAAGGCATGGTGAGGATACTTCTCACCATTGACCTGGTGAAGAGAGAGGGAGCTGATACATCCATCATGGTGAGGAGAGGCAGGGCTGATACTTCCAGGTGATGGTGAGGAGAGGCCAGGGCTGATACTCTCAGGCCAGGTGATGGTGAGAAGAGGCTGGGCTGATACTTCACAGGCCTGATGGTGATCAGGCCCGCTTCTCCATGATGGTGAGGAGTATCAGCCCCGCCTCTCCTAGGCTGATATGATTTCTTTGATACTCACCATCACCATGGTGAGGAGAGCCCAGCCTGATACCTCACCAGGGCTGATGGAAGTATCAGGCAGGACTGATCCTCAGGTCCCAGGGAATCTGAGAGGAGAGGCCCAGCTGATACACCAGGTGATGGTGAGGTAGAGGCCCCAGGGGGCTGATACTTCCAGGTGATGGTGAGAGAGGCAGGGGCTGATACTTCCAGGTGATGGTGAGGAGAGAGGCAGGCCTGATACTTCCAGGTGATGGTGGAGAGGAGGGGCTGATGATCCCCATCACCTGATGTATGAGGAGAGGGGATCTACTCAGGTGATGGTGAGGAGAGGCTGGGCTGATACTCACCATGATGGTGAGAGAGGGGGCTGATCTCTCCAGGTGATGGTGAGGAGAGGTAGGGCTGATACTTCCAGGCTGACTACTGATACTCAGGTGATGGTGAGGAGAGGCGGCTGATACACCATCAGGTGATGGTGAGAGGAGAGAGCCTGGCTGATACTTCCAGGTGATGGTGATCAGAGGCAGGGCTGATAGTTCCAGGCGATGGTGAGGAGAGGCCAGCTGATACTTCACAGGTGATGGTGAGGAGAGGCCCGGCTGATATCTCACAGGTGATGGTGAGGAGAGGCTGGGCTGATACTTCTCCCAGGTGATGGTGAGGAGAGGCGGGGCTGATACTCACCAGGTGATGGTGATGAGAGGCTTGGGCTGATACTTCCAGGTGATGGTGAGGAGAGGCGGGCTGATACACCAGGTGATGGTGAGGAGAGCCCTGATACTTCCTCACCATGGTGAGGAAGAGGGTAGGGCTGATACCATCACAGGTGATGGTGAGGAGAGGAGGGGCTGATACTTCCAGGTGGTGGTTAGGAGAGACAGGGTTGATACTTCTAGGTGGTGTTGAGGAGAGGCAGGGTTGATACTTCTAGGTGATGGTGAGGAGGCCCCGGCTGATACTCACAGGTGATGGTGAGAGAGGCTGGGCTGATACTTCCAGGTGATGGTGAGGAGAGGCAGCTGATACTTCCAGGTGATGGTGAGGAGAGGCGGGGCTGATACTTCCAGGTGATGGTGAGGAGAGGTGGGGCTGATACTTCCAGGTGATGGTGAGGAGAGGTGGGGCTGATACTTCCAGTTGATGGTGAGGAGAGGCAGGGCTGATACTTCCAGGTGATGGTGAAGAGAGGCTGGGCTGATACTCACAGGCGATGGTGATGAGAGGCTGGCCTGATACTTCCAGGCATTGGTGAGGAGAGGCGGGGCTGATACTTACAGGACAAGAGGCTCAGAAAATGGTGAGGGTGAGGAGAGGCCTCCTGATACTTCCAGGTGATGGTGAGAGAGGCGGGGCTGATACTTCCAGGTGATGGTGAGGAGAGGGGTGGCTGGTGATGATGAGGAGTGGAGGTCAGGCCCTGATATTCAAGGTGATGGTGAGGAGGCATGGCTGATACTCACCAGGTGATGGTGAGGAGAGGCGGGGCTGATACTTCCAGGTGATGATGGTGAGAGAGGCGGGCTGATACTTCCAGGTGATGGTGAGGAGAGGAGGGGCTGATACTTCCAGGTGATGGTGAGGAGAGGTGGGGCTGATACTTCCAGTTGATGGTGAGGAGAGGCAGTGCTGATACTTCCAGGTAATGGTGAGGAGAGGCTTGGCTGATACTTTCAGGTGATGGTGAGGAGAGGCCTGGGCTGATGATGATACAGGTGATGGTGAGGAGAGGCGGGTGATTGATACTTCCAGGTTGATGGTGAGAGAGGGCTGGCTGATACTTCCAGGCGATGGTGAGGAGAGGCTGGGCTGATACTCACAGGCGATGGTGAGGAGAGGCTGGGCTGATACTTCCAGGCGATGGTGAGGAGAGGCGGGGCTGATACTCACAGGCGATGGTGAGGAGAGGCTGAGCTGATACGTCCAGGCAATTGTGAGGAGAGGCGGGGCTGATTCTTCCAGGTGATTTTGAGGAGAGGTTGGGCTGAAACTTTCAGGTGATGGTGAGGAGAGGTGGGGCTGATACTTCCAGGTGATGGTGTGAAGAGGCGGGGCTGATACTTCCAGGTGATGGTGAGGAGAGGCGGGGCTGATACTTCCAGGTGATGGTGAGGAGAGGCGGGCTGATACTTCAGGTGATGGTGAGAGGAGAGGCGGGGCTGATACTTCACAGGTGATGGTGAGGAGAGGCGGGGCTGATACTTCCAGGTGATGGTGAGGAGAGAGCGCAGGGCTGATACTTCTAGGTGATGATGGTGAGGAGAGGCGGGCTGATACTTCCAGGTGATGGTGAGGAGAGGCGGGGCTGATACTTCCAGGTGATGGTGAGGGAGAGGCAGGGCTGATACTTCCAGGTGATGGTGAGGAGAAGGCGGGGCTGATACTTCCAGGTGATGGTGAGGAGAGGCGGGGCTGATACTTCATGATGATGGTGAGGAGAGGCTGGGGCTGATACTTCCAGGTGATGGTGAGGAGAGGCGGGGCTGATACTCACCAGGCAATGGTGTGAGGAGGCTGAGCTGATACTTCCAGGCAATGGTGAGGAGAGGCGGGCTGAGTACTTCCAGGTGATGGGTGGAGATGGGGGCTGATACTCAGGTGATGGTGAGGAGAGGCTGGGCTGATACTCCAGGTGATGGTGAGGAGAGGTGCGGGCTGATACTTCCAGGTGATGGTGAGGAGAGGCAGGGCTGATACTTCCAGGTGATGGTGAGGAGAGGCGGGCTGATACTTCCAGGTGATGGTGAGGAGAGGCAGGGCTGATACTTCCAGGTGATGGTGAGGAGAGGAGGGCTGATACTTCCAGGTGATGGTGAGGAGAGCGGCTGCTGATACTTCCAGGTGATGGTGAAGAGAGGCTGGGCTGATACTTCCAGGTGATGGTGAGGAGAGGCGGGGCTGATACTCACAGGTGATGGTGAGGAGAGGCGGGGCTGATACTTCCAGGTGATGGTGAGGAGAGGCGGGGCTGATACTTCCAGGTGATGGTGAGGAGAGGCAGGGCTGATACTTCCAGGTGATGGTGAGGAGAGGCGGGGCTGATACTTCAGGTGATGGTGAGGAGAGGCGGGGCTGATACTTCCAGGTGATGGTGAGAGAGAGGTGGGCTGATACTTCCAGGTGATGGTGAGGAGGGCGGGGCTGATACTTCCAGGTGATGGTGAGGAGAGGCTGGGCTGATACTTCCAGGTGATGGTGAGGAGAGGGGGGCTGATACTTCCAGGTGATGGTGAGGAGAGGCGGGGCTGATACTTCCAGGTGATGGTGAGGAGAGGCGGGGCTGATACTTCCAGGTGATGGTGAGGAGAGGCGGGGCTGATACTTCCAGGTGATGGTGAGGAGAGGCGGGGCTGATACTTCCAGGTGATGGTGAGGAGAGGCGGGCTGATACTTCCAGGTGATGGTGAGGAGAGGCGGGGCTGATACTTCAGGTGATGGTGAGGAGAGGCGGGGCTGATACTTCCAGGTGATGGTGAGGAGAGGCGGGGCTGATACTTCCAGGTGATGGTGAGGAGAGGTGGGGCTGATACTTCCAGGTGATGGTGAGGAGAGGCGGGGCTGATACTTCCAGGTGATGGTGAGGAGAGGCTGGGCTGATACTTCCAGGTGATGGTGAGGAGAGGCTGGGCTGATACTTCCAGGTGATGGTGAGGAGAGGCGGGCTGATACTTCCAGGTGATGGTGAGGAGAGGCGGGGCTGATACTTCAGGTGATGGTGAGGAGAGGCTGGGGCTGATACTTCAGGTGATGGTGAGGAGAGGCAGGGCTGATACTTCCAGGTGATGGTGAGGAGAGGGGGGCTGATACTTACCAGGTGATGGTGAGGAGAGGCGGGGCTGATACTTCCAGGTGATGGTGAGGAGAGGCTGGGCTGATACTTCCAGGTGATGGTGAGGAGAGGCAGGGCTGATACTTCCAGGTGATGGTGAGGAGAGGCAGGGGCTGATACTTCCAGGTGATGGTGAGGAGAGGCGGGGCTGATACTTCCAGGTGATGGTGAGGAGAGGCGGGGCTGATACTTCCAGGTGATGGTGAGGAGAGGCGGGGCTGATACTTCCAGGTGATGGTGAGGAGAGGGAGGGGCTGATACTTTCAGGTGATGGTGAGAGAGGCGGGGCTGATACTTCCAGGTGATGGTGAGGAGAGGCTGGGCTGATACTTCCAGGTGATGGTGAGGAGAGGGCAGGGCTGATACTTCCAGGTGATGGTGAGGAGAGGCGGGCTGATACTTCCAGGTGATGGTGAGGAGAGGCAGGGCTGATACTTCCAGGTGATGGTGAGGAGAGGCAGGGCTGATACTTCCAGGTGATGGTGAGGAGAGGTGGGGCTGATACTTCCAGGTGATGGTGAGGAGAGGCGGGGCTGATACTGGTCCAGGTGATGGTGAGGAGAGGCGGGGCTGATACTTCCAGGCGATGGTGAGGAGAGGCGGGGCTGATACTTCCAGGTGATGGTGAGGAGAGGTGGGGCTGATACTTCCAGGTGATGGTGAGGAGATGCGGGGTTGATTCTTAGAGGTGATGGTGAGGAGAGGCGGGGCTGATACTTCCATGCGATGGTGAGGAGGGGCAAGGCTGATACTTACAGGCGATGGTGAGGAGAGGTGGGGCTGATACTTCCAGGCAATGGTGAGGATAGCCGGATTTGATACTCACAGGCTGATACTTCCAGGTGATGGCGAGGAGGGACAGGGCTGATACTTCTAGGTAATGGTGAGGAGAGGCGGGGCTGATACTTATAGGTGATGGTGGTGAGAGAGGCAGGGGCTGATACTTCCAGGTGATGGTGAGGAGAGGCTGGCTGATACTTCCAGGTGATGGTGAGGAGAGGCAGGGGCTGATACTTCCAGGTGATGGTGAGGAGAGGCGGGCTGATACTTCCAGGTGATGGTGAGGAGAGGCGGGGCTGATACTTCCAGGTTGATGGTGAGGAGAGGCGGGGCTGATACTTCCAGGTGATGGTGAGGAGAGGCGGGGCTGATACTTCCAGGTGATGGTGAGGAGAGGCGGGGCTGATACTTCCAGGTGATGGTGAGGAGAGGCGGGCTGATACTTCCAGGTGATGGTGAGGAGAGGCGGGGCTGATACTTCCAGGTGATGGTGAGGAGAGGCTGGGGCTGATACTTCCAGGTGATGGTGAGGAGAGGCGGGGCTGATACTTCCAGGCGATGGTGAGAGAGAGGCGGGCTGATACTTCCAGGTGATGGTGAGGAGAGGGTGGGGCTGATACTTCCAGGTGATGGTGAGGAGAGGCGGGGCTGATACTTCCAGGTGATGGTGAGGAGAGGCAGGGCTGATACTTCCAGGTGATGGTGAGGAGAGAGGCGGGGCTGATACTTCCAGGTGATGGTGAGGAGAGGCGGGGCTGATACTTCCAGGTGATGGTGAGGAGAGGCGGGGCTGATACTTCCAGGTGATGGTGAGGAGAGGCGGGATACTTCCAGGTGATACTTCCAGGTGATGGTGAGGAGAGAGGGGGCTGATACTTCCAGGTGATGGTGAGGAGAGGCGGGGGCTGATACTTCCAGGTGATGGTGAGGAGAGGCGGGGCTGATACTTCCAGGTGATGGTGAGGAGGAGGCGGGGCTGATACTTCCAGGTGATGGTGAGGAGAGGCGGGGCTGATACTTCCAGGTGATGGTGAGGAGAGGCTGGGCTGATACTTCCAGGTGATGGTGAGGAGAGGCGGGGCTGATACTTCCAGGTGATGGTGAGGAGAGGCGGGGCTGATACTTCCAGGTGATGGTGAGGAGAGGCGGGGCTGATACTTACAGGTGATGGTGAGGAGAGGCGGGGCTGATACTTCCAGGCGATGGTGAGGAGAGGCGGGGCTGATACTTACAGGTGATGGTGAGGAGAGGCAGGGCTGATACTTCCAGGTGATGGTGAGGAGAGGCTGGGCTGATACTTCCAGGTGATGGTGAGGAGAGGCGGGGCTGATACTTTCCAGGTGATGGTGAGGAGAGGCGGGGCTGATACTCCAGGTGATGGTGAGAGAGAGCATTGCTGATACTTCCAGGTGATGGTGAGGAGAGGCGGGGCTGATACTTCCAGGTGATGGTGAGGAGAGGCGGGCTGATACTTCCAGGTGATGGTGAGGAGAGGCTGATATGATCTTCCAGGTGATGGTGAGGAGAGGCAGGGCTGATACTTCCAGGTGAAGTTGAAGGGAGGCAGGGCTGATAATTCCAGGTAATGGTGAGGAGAGGTGGGCTGATACTTACATGGTGATGGCGCTGATACTTCCAGGAGGAGAGGCGGGGCTGATACTTCCAGGTGATGGTGAGGAGAGGCGGGGCTGATACTTCCAGGTGATGGTGAGGAGAGGCGGGCTGATACTTCCAGGTGATGGTGAGGAGAGGCGGGGCTGATACTTCCAGGTGATGGTGAGGAGAGGCTGGGCTGATACTTCCAGGTGATGGTGAGGAGAGGCAGGGCTGATACTTCCAGGTGATGGTGAGGAGAGGGGGCTGATACTTCCAGGTGATGGTGAGGAGAGGCTGGGGCTGATACTTCCAGGTGATGGTGAGGAGAGGCGGGGCTGATACTTCCAGGTGATGGTGAGGAGAGAGGCGGGGCTGATACTTCCAGGTGATGGTGAGGAGAGGCGGGGCTGATACTTCCAGGTGATGGTGAGGAGAGGCTGGGCTGATACTTCCAGGTGATGGTGAGGAGAGGCTGGGCTGATACTTCCAGGTGATGGTGAGGAGAGGCGGGGCTGATACTTCCAGGTGATGGTGAGGAGAGGCGGGGCTGATACTTCCAGGTGATGGTGAGGAGAGGTGGGGCTGATACTTCCAGGTGATGGTGAGGAGAGGCGGGGCTGATACTTCCAGGTGATGGTGAGGAGAGGTGGGGCTGATACTTCCAGTTGATGGTGAGGAGAGGCAGGGCTGATACTTCCAGGCGATGGTGAGGAGAGGTGGGGCTGATACTTACAGGCGATGGTGAGGAGAGGTGGGGCTGATACTTCCATGCGATGGTGAGGAGAGGCGGGGCTGATACTTACAGGCGATGGTGAGGAGAGGCTGGGCTGATACTTCCAGGTGATGGTGAGGAGAGGCTGGGCTGATACTTCCAGGTGATGGTGAGGAGAGGCGGGCTGATACTTCCAGGTGATGGTGAGGAGAGGCGGGGCTGATACTTCCAGGTGATGGTGAGGAGAGGCGGGGCTGATACTTCCAGGTGATGGTGAGGAGAGGCTGGGCTGATACTTCCAGGTGATGGTGAGGAGAGGCGGGGCTGATACTTCCAGGCGATGGTGAGGAGAGGCTGGGCTGATACTTCCAGGTGATGGTGAGGAGAGGCGGGGCTGATACTTCCAGGTAATTGTGAGGAGAGGCTGGCTGATACTTCCAGGTGATGGTGAGGAGAGGCGTGGCTGATACTTTCAGGTGATGGTGAGGAGAGGCGGGGCTGATACTTCCAGGTGATGGTGAGGAGAGGCAGGGCTGATACTTCCAGGTGATGGTGAGGAGAGGCGAGGCTGATACTTCCAGGTGATGGTGAGGAGAGAGAGGCGGGGCTGATACTTCCAGGTGATGGTGAGGAGAGAGCGGGCTGATACTTCCAGGTGATGGTGAGGAGAGGCTGGGCTGATACTTCCAGGTGATGGTGAGGAGAGGCGGGGCTGATACTTCCAGGTGATGGTGAGGAGAGGCAGGGCTGATACTTCCAGGTGATGGTGAGGAGAGAGGGGGCTGATACTCCAGGTGATGGTGAGGAGAGGGGGCTGATACTTCCAGGTGATGGTGAGGAGAGGCGGGGCTGATACTTCCAGGTGATGGTGAGGAGAGGCGGGGCTGATACTTCCAGGTGATGGTGAGGAGAGGCGGGCTGATACTTCCAGGTGATGGTGAGGAGAGGCGGGGCTGATACTTCCAGGTGATGGTGAGGAGAGGCAGGGCTGATACTTCCAGGTGATGGTGAGGAGAGGCAGGGCTGATACTTCCAGGTGATGGTGAGGAGAGGCGGGGCTGATACTTCCAGGTGATGGTGAGGAGAGGCGGGGCTGATACTTCCAGGTGATGGTGAGGAGAGGCGGGGTTGATTCTTAGAGGTGATGGTGAGGAGAGGCGGGCTGATACTTCCATGCGATGGTGAGGAGAGGCAGGGCTGATACTTACAGGCTATGGTGAGGAGAGGCAGGGCTGATACTTACAGGCTATGGTGAGGAGAGGTGGGGCTGATACTTCCAGGTGATGGTGAGGAGAGGCAGGGCTGATACTTCCAGGTGATGGTGAGGAGAGGCGGGGCTGATACTTACAGGTGATGGTGAGGAGAGGCGGGGCTGATACTTCCAGGCGATGGTGAGGAGAGGCGGGGCTGATACTTCCAGGTGATGGTGAGGAGAGGCGGGGCTGATACTTCCAGGTGATGGTGAGGAGAGGCGGGGCTGATACTTGATGGTGATGGTGAGGGGAGAGGAGAGGGCTGATACTTCCAGGTGATGGTGAGGAGAGGTGGGGCTGATACTTCCAGGTGATGGTGAGGAGAGGCTGGGCTGATACTTCCAGGTGATGGTGAGGAGAGGCGGGGCTGATACTTCCAGGTGATGGTGAGAGAGGCTGAGGGCTGATACTTCCAGGTGATGGTGAGGAGAGGCGGGGCTGATACTTCCAGGTGATGGTGAGGAGAGGCGGGGCTGATACTTCCAGGTGATGGTGAGGAGAGGCAGGGGCTGATACTTCCAGGCGATGGTGAGGAGAGGCGGGGCTGATACTTCCAGGTGATGGTGAGGAGAGGCGGGGCTGATACTTCCAGGTGATGGTGAGGAGAGGCTGGGCTGATACTTCCAGGTGATGGTGAGAAGAGGCTGGGCTGATACTTCCAGGTGATGGTGAGGAGAGGCGGGGCTGATACTTCCAGGTGATGGTGAGGAGAGGCAGGGCTGATACTTCCAGGCAATGGTGAGGAGAGGCGGGGCTGATACTTAAAGGCGATGGTGAGGAGAGGTGGGCTGATACTTCCATGCGATGGTGTGGAGAGGCGGGGCTGATACTTACAGGTGATGGTGAGGAGAGGCGGGGTGATACTTCCAGGTGATGGTGAGGAGAGGCGGGGCTGAAACTTTCAGGTGATGGTGAGGAGAGGCGGGGCTGATACTTCCAGGTGATGGTGAGGAGAGGCGGGGCTGATACTTCCAGGTGATGGTGAGGAGAGGCAGGGCTGATACTTCCAGGTGATGGTGAGGAGAGGCGGGGCTGATACTACCCAAGTGATGGTGAGGAGAGGCGGGTTGGATACTTCCAGGTGATGGTGAGGAGAGGCGCGGGGCTGATACTTCCAGGTGATGGTGAGGAGAGGGGGCTGATACTTCCAGGTGATGGTGAGGAGAGGCGGGGCTGATACTTCAGGTGATGGTGAGGAGAGGCGGGGCTGATACTTCCAGGCGATGGTGAGGAGAGGAGGGCTGATACTTTGAGGTGATGGTGAGGAGAGGCAGGGCTGATACTTCCAGGTGATGGTGAGGAAAGGCGGGGCTGATACTTCCAGGTGATGGTGAGGAGAGGCTGGGGCTGATACTTCCAGGCGATGGTGAGGAGAGGCGGGGCTGATACTTCCAGGTGATGGTGAGGAGAGGCGGGGCTGATACTTCCAGGTGATGGTGAGGAGAGAGGGGAGGGGCTGATACTTCCAGGTGATGGTGAGGAGAGGCGGGGCTGATACTTCAGGTGATGGTGAGGAGAGGCTGGCTGATACTTCCAGGTGATGGTGAGGAGAGGCGGGGCTGATACTTCCAGGTGATGGTGAGGGAGAGGCGGGGCTGATACTTCCAGGTGATGGTGAGGAGAGGCGGGCTGATACTTCCAGGTGATGGTGAGGAGAGGCTGGGCTGATACTTCCAGGTGATGGTGAGGAGAGGCGGGGCTGATACTTCCAGGTGATGGTGAGGAGAGGCGGGGCTGATACTTCCAGGTGATGGTGAGGAGAGGCAGGGCTGATACTTCCAGGTGATGGTGAGGAGAGGCGGGGCTGATACTTCCAGGTGATGGTGAGGAGGCAGGCTGATACTTCCAGGTGATGGTGAGGAGAGGCGGGGCTGATACTTCCAGGTGATGGTCAGGAGAGGCTGGGCTGATACTTCCAGGTGATGGGGAGGAGAGGCGGGGATGATACCTCCATTTGATGGTTAGGAGAGGCAGGGCTGATACTTCCAGGTGATGTTGAAGGGAGGCAGGGTTGATATTTCCAGGTAATGGTGAGGAGAGGCGGGGCTGATACTTCCAGGTGATGGTGATGAGAGGCTGGGGCTGATACTTCCAGGTGATGGTGAGGAGAGGAGGGCTGATACTCCAGGTGATGGTGAGGAGAGGCAGGGCTGATACTTCCAGGTGATGGTGAGGAGAGGCTGGCTGCTGATACTACTCCAGGTGATGGTGAGGAGAGGTGGGGCTGATACTTCCAGGTGATGGTGAGGAGAGGCGGGGCTGATACTTCCAGGTGATGGTGAGGAGAGGCTGGCTGATACTCCCAGGTGATGGTGAGGAGAGGCGGGGCTGATACTTCCAGGTGATGGTGAGGAGAGGCGGGGCTGATACTTCCAGGTGATGGTGAGGAGAGGCTGGGGCTGATACTTCCAGGTGATGGTGAGGAGAGGCAGGGGCTGATACTTCCAGGTGATGGTGAGGAGAGGCAGGGGCTGATACTTCCAGGTGATGGTGAGGAGAGGCAGGGCTAATACTTTTAGGTTATGGTGAGGAGAGGCAGGGCTGATACTTCCAGGTGATGGTGAGGAGAGGCAGGGCTGATACTTTCAGGTGATGGTGAGGAGAGTCGGGGCTGATACTTCCAGGTGATGGTGAGGAGAGGCGGGGCTGATACTTCCAGGTGATGGTGAGGAGAGGTGGGGCTGATACTTCCAGGTGATGGTGAGGAGAGGCAGGGCTGATACTTCCAGGTGATGGTGAGGAGAGGCTGGGCTGATACTTCCAGGTGATGGTGAGGAGAGGCGGGGATGATACTTCCAGTTGATGGTAAGGAGAGGCGGGCTGATACTTCCAGGTGATGGTGAGGAGGGGCAGGGCTGATACTTCTAGGTAATGGTGAGTAGAGGCGGGGCTGATACTTACAGGTGATGGTGAGGAGAGGCGGGGCTGATACTTCTAGGTGATGGTGAGGAGAGGTGGGGCTGATACTTACAGGTGATGGTGAGGAGAGGCAGGGCTGATACTTTCCAGGTGATGGTGAGGTGAGGCGGGGTGATACTTACAGGCGATGGAGAGGAGAGGCGGGGCTGATACTTACAAGCGATGGTGAGGAAAGGCGGGGCTGATACTTCCAGGCGATGGTTAGGAGAGTCAGGGCTGACACTTCCAGGTAATGGAGAGGAGAGGCGGGGCTGATACTTCCAGGTGATGGTGAGGAGATGCGGTGCTGATACTTAAAGGTGATGGTGAGGAGAGGCGGGGCTGATACTTCCAGGTGATGGTGAGGAGAGGCTCGGTTGATACTTCCAGGTTATGGCGAGGAGTGGTGGTGCTGATACTTCCAGTTGATGGTGAGCAGAGGCAGGGCTCATACTTCCAGGCGATGGTGAGGAGAGGCCGGGATGATACTTCCAGGTGATGGTGAGGAGAGGCAGGGCTGATACTTCCAGGTGATGGTGAGGAGAGGCGGGGCTGATACTTCCAGGTGATGGTGAGGAGAGGCGGGGCTGATACTTCCAGGTGATGGTGAGGAGAGGCGGGGCTGATACTTCCAGGTGATGGTGAGGAGAGGCGGGGGCTGATACTTCCAGGTGATGGTGAGGAGAGGCGGGGCTGATACTTCCAGGTGATGGTGAGGAGAGGCGGGCTGATACTCTGTCCAGGTGATGGTGAGATGAGAGGCAGGTTGATACTTCCAGGTGATGGTGAGGAGAGGCGGGGCTGATACTTCCAGGTGATGGTGAGGAGAGGCGGGGCTGATACTTCCAGGTGATGGTGAGGAGAGGCGGGGCTGATACTTCCAGGTGATGGTGAGGAGAGGCTGGGCTGATACTTCCAGGTGATGGTGAGGAGAGAGGCAGGGCTGATACTTCCAGGTGATGGTGAGGAGAGGCGGGGCTGATACTTCCAGGTGATGGTGAGGAGAGGCGGGGCTGATACTTCAAGGTGATGGTGAGGAGAGGCGGGGCTGATATTTCCAGGTGACGGTGAGGAGAGGTGGGGCTGATACTTCTAGTTGATGGTGAGGAAGGGCAGGGCTGATACTTCCAGGCGATGGTGAGTAGAGGCGAGGCTGATACTTACAGGCGATGGTGAGGAGAGGCGGGGCTGATACTTTCCAGGTGATGGTGATTAGAGAGAGGCGGGGCTGATACTTCCAGGTGATGGTGAGGAGAGGCGGGGCTGATACTTCCAAGTGATGGTGAGGAGAGGCGGGGCTGATACTTCCAGGTGATGGTGAGGAGAGGCGTTGCTGATACTTCCAGGCGATGGTGAGGAGAGGCGGGGTTGATACTTCCAGTTGATGGTGAGGAGAGGCAGGGCTGATACTTCCAGGCGATGGTGAGGAGAGGCGGGGCTGATACTTACAGGCGATGGTGAGGAGAGGCGGGGCTGATACTTACAGGCGATGGTGAGGAGAGGCGGGGTGATACTTCCAGGCGATGGTGAAGAGAGGCTGGGCTGATACTCACAGGCGATGGTGAGGAGAGGCTGGGCTGATACTTCCAGGTGATGGTGAGGAGAGGCGGGGCTGATACTTCCAGGTGATGGTGAGGAGAGGCGGGCTGCTGATACTTCCAGGTGATGGTGAGGAGAGGCAGGGCTGATACTTCCAGGCAATGATGGTGAGGAGAGGCAGGGCTGATACTTCCAGGTGATGGTGAGGAGAGGCGGGGCTGATACTTCCAGGTGATGGTGAGGAGAGGCAGGGCTGATACTTCCAGGTGATGGTGAGGAGAGGCGGGGCTGATACTTCCAGGCGATGGTGAGGAGAGGCGGGGCTGATACTTCCAGGTGATGGTGAGGAGAGGCTGGGCTGATACTTCCAGGTGATGGTGACGAGAGGCGGGGCTGATACTTCCAGGTGATGGTGAGGAGAGGCAGGGCTGATACTTCCAGGTGATGGTGAGGAGAGGCGGGGCTGATACTTCAGGCAGGTGATGGTGAGGAGAGGCGGGCTGATACTTCCAGGTGATGGTGAGGAGAGGCTGGGCTGATACTTCCAGGTGATGGTGAGGAGAGGCGGGGCTGATACTTCCAGGTGATGGTGAGGAGAGGCGGGGCTGATACTTCCAGGTGATGGTGAGGAGAGGCGGGGCTGATACTTCCAGGTGATGGTGAGGAGAGGCGGGGATGATACTTCCAGGTGATGGTGAGGAGAGGCAGGGCTGATACTTCCAGGTGATGGTGAGGAGAGGGCGTTGCTGATACTTCCAGGTGATGGTGAGGAGAGGCGGGCTGATACTTCCAGGTGATGGTGAGGAGAGGCGGGCTGATACTTCCAGGTGATGGTGAGGAGAGGCTGGGCTGATACTTCCAGGTGATGGTGAGGAGAGAGGCGGGGCTGATACTTCCAGGTGATGGTGAGGAGAGGCAGGGCTGATACTTCCAGGTGATGGTGAGGAGAGGCGGGCTGATACTTCCAGGTGATGGTGAGGAGAGGCGGGGCTGATACTTCCAGGTGATGGTGAGGAGAGGCTGGGCTGATACTTCCAGGTGATGGTGAGGAGAGGCGGGGCTGATACTTACAGGCGATGGTGAGGAGAGGCTGGGGCTGATACTTCCAGGCGATGGTGAGGAGAGGCGGGGCTGATACTTCCAGGTGATGGTGAGGAGAGGCAGGGCTGATACTTCCAGGTGATGGTGAGGAGAGGCAGGGCTGATACTTCCAGGTGATGGTGAGGAGAGGCGGGGCTGATACTTCCAGGTGATGGTGAGGAGAGGGGGGGCTGATACTTCCAGGTGATGGTGAGGAGAGAGGCAGGGCTGATACTTCCAGGTGATGGTGAGGAGAGGCGGGGCTGATACTTCCAGGTGATGGTGAGGAGAGGCGGGGCTGATACTTCCAGGTGATGGTGAGGAGAGGCGGGGCTGATACTTCCAGGCGTGATGGTGAGGAGAGGCGGGGCTGATACTTCCAGGTGATGGTGAGGAGAGGCGGGGCTGATACTTCCAGGTGATGGTGAGGAGAGGCGGGGCTGATACTTCCAGGCGATGGTGAGGAGAGGCGGGGCTGATACTTCCAGGGTGATGGTGAGGAGAGGCGGGGCTGATACTTCCAGGTGATGGTGAGAGAGGCGGGGCTGATACTTCCAGGTGATGGTGAGGAGAGGCGGGGCTGATACTTCCAGGTGATGGTGAGGAGAGGCGGGGCTGATACTTACAGGTGATGGTGAGGAGAGGCGGGGCTGATACTTACAGGATGGTGAGAGAGGCGGGCTGATACTTCCAGGTGATGGTGAGGAGAGGCTGGGCTGATACTTCCAGGCGATGGTGAGGAGAGGCAGGCTGATACTTCCAGGTGATGGTGAGGAGAGGCTGGGCTGATACTTCCAGGTGATGGTGAGGAGAGGCGGGGCTGATACTTCCAGGTGATGGTGAGGAGAGGCAGGGCTGATACTTCCAGGTGATGGTGAGGAGAGGCGGGGCTGATACTTCCAGGTGATGGTGAGGAGAGGCGGGCTGATACTTCCAGGTGATGGTGAGGAGAGGCTGGGGCTGATACTTCCAGGTGATGGTGAGACGAGGCTGGGGCTGATACTTCCAGGTTATGGTGAGGAGAGGTGGGGCTGATACTTCCAGTTGATGGTGAGGAGAGGCATGGCTGATACTTCCAGGCGATGGTGAGGAGAGGCGGGGCTGATACTTACAGGCGATAGTGAGGAGAGGCTGGGTGATACTTCCAGGTGATGGTGAGACGAGGCGGGGCTGATTCTTCCATGAGATGGTAAGGAGAGGTGGGGCTGATACTTACAGGCGATGGTGAGGAGAGGCTGGGTGATACTTCCAGGCGATGGTGAAGAGAGGCGGGGCTGATACATCCAGGTGATGGTGATGAGAGGTGGGGCTGATACTTCCAGTTGATGGTGAGTAGAGGCTGGGCTGATACTTCCAGGCGATGGTGAGGAGAGGCGGGGCTGATACTTCCAGGCGATGGTGAGGAGAGGCATTGGCTGATACTTCCAGGTGATGGTGAGGAGAGGCGGGGCTGATACTTCCAGGTGATGGTGAGGAGAGGCGGGGCTGATACTTCCAGGTGATGGTGAGGAGAGGCGGGGCTGATACTCCAGGTGATGGTGAGGAGAGGCGGGGCTGATACTTCCAGGTGATGGTGAGGAGAGGCTGGGCTGATACTTCCAGGTGATGGTGAGGAGAGGCGGGGCTGATACATCCAGGTGATGGTGAGGAGAGGTGGGGGCTGATACTTCCAGGTGATGGTGAGGAGAGGCGGGGCTGATACTTCCAGGTGATGGTGAGGAGAGGCTGGGGGGCTGATACTTCCAGGTGATGGTGAGGAGAGGCGGGCTGATACTTCCAGGTGATGGTGAGGAGAGGCGGGGCTGATACTTCCAGGTGATGGTGAGGAGAGGCGGGGCTGATACTTCCAGGTGATGGTGAGAGAGGCGGGGCTGATACTTCCAGGTGATGGTGAGGAGAGAGGCTGGGCTGATACTTCCAGGTGATGGTGAGGAGAGGCGGGGCTGATACTTCCAGGTGATGGTGAGGAGAGGCAGGGGCTGATACTTCCAGGTGATGGTGAGGAGAGGCGGGGCTGATACTTCCAGGTGATGGTGAGGAGAGGCGGGGCTGATACTTCCAGGTGATGGTGAGGAGAGGCGGGGCTGATACTTCCAGGCTGATGGTGAGGAGAGGCTGGCTGATACTTCCAGGTGATGGTGAGGAGAGGCGGGGCTGATACTTCCAGGTGATGGTGAGGAGAGAGGCGGGCTGATACTTCCAGGTGATGGTGAGGAGAGGCAGGGGGCTGATACTTCCAGGTGATGGTGAGGAGAGGCGGGGCTGATACTTCCAGGTGATGGTGAGGAGAGGCGGGGCTGATACTTCCAGGTGATGGTGAGGAGAGGCGGGGCTGATACTTCCAGGTGATGGTGAGGAGAGGCTGGGGCTGATACTTCCAGGTGATGGTGAGGAGAGGCTGGGCTGATACTTCCAGGCGATGGTGAGGAGAGGCGGGGCTGATACTTCCAGGTGATGGTGAGGAGAGGCGGGGCTGATACTTCCAGGTGATGGTGAGGAGAGGTGGGGCTGATACTTCCAGGTGATGGTGAGGAGAGGCGGGCTGATACTTCCAGGTGATGGTGAGGAGAGGCGGGGCTGATACTTCCAGGTGATGGTGAGGAGAGGCAGGGGCTGATACTTCCAGGTGATGGTGAGGAGAGGCGGGGCTGATACTTCCAGGTGATGGTGAGGAGAGGCGGGCTGATACTTCCAGGTGATGGTGAGGAGAGGCGGGGCTGATACTTCCAGGTGATGGTGAGGAGAGGCGGGGCTGATACTTCCAGGTGATGGTGAGGAGAGGCGGGGCTGATACTTACAGGCGATGGTGAGGAGAGGTGGGGCTGATACTTCCATGCAATGGTGAGGAGAGGCGGGGCTGATACTTCCAGGTGATGGTGAGAATAGGCGGGGCTGATACTTCCAGGTGGTGGTTAGGAGAGACAGGGTTGATACTTCCAGGTGGTGGTGAGGAGAGGCAGGGCTGATACTTCCAGGTGATGGTGAGGAGAGGCAGGGCTGATACTTCCAGGTGATGGTGAGGAGAGGCGGGGCTGATACTTCCAGGTGATGGTGAGGAGAGGTGGGGCTGATACTTCCAGGTTATGGTGAGGAGAGGCGGGGCTGATAACTTCCAGGTGATGGTGAGGAGAGGCGTGGCTGATACTTCCAGGTTATGGTGAGGAGAGGCGGGGCTGATACTTCCAGGTGATGGTGAGGAGAGGCGGGGCTGATACTTACAGTTGATGGTGAGGAGAGGCAAAATGATACTCCAGGTGATGGTGAGGAGAGGCGGGGCTGATACTTCCAGGTTATGGTGAGGAGAAGTGGGGCTGATACTTCCAGTTGATGGTGAGGAGAGGCAATGCTGATACTTTTCAGGCGATGGTGAGGAGAGGCGAGGCTGATACTTTCAGGTGATGGTGAGGAGAGGCGGGGCTGATACTTCCAGGCAATGATGAGAGGAGAGGCGGGGCTGATACTTCCAGGTGATGGTGAGGAGAGGCGGGGCTGATACTTCCAGGTGATGGTGAGGAGAGGCGGGGCTGATACTTCCAGGTGATGGTGAGGAGAGGCGGGGATGATACTTCCAGGTGATGGTTAGGAGAGGCAGGGCTGATACTTCCAGGTGATGGTGAAGAGAGGCAGGGCTGATACTTCCAGGTGATGGTGAGGAGAGGCGGGGCTGATACTTCCAGGTGATGGTGAGGAGAGGTCCAGGGCTGATACTTCCAGGTGATGGTGAGGAGAGGCAGGGCTGATACTTCCAGGTGATGGTGAGGAGAGGCAGGGCTGATACTTCCAGGTGTGGTGAGGAGAGGCGGGGCTGATACTTCCAGGTGATGGTGAGGAGAGGCAGGGCTGATACTTCCAGGTGATGGTGAGGAGAGGCGGGGCTGATACTTCCAGGTGATGGTGATTAGAGGTGGGGATGATACTTCCAGGTGATGGTGAGGAGAGGCGGGGCTGATACTTCCAGGTGATGGTGAGGAGAGGTGGGGCTGATACCAGGGTGATGGTGAGGAGAGGCGGGGCTGATACTTGATTTAACATGATGGTGAGGGAGAGGCGGGGCTGATACTTCCAGGTGATGGTGAGGAGAGAGGCGGGGCTGATACTTCCAGGTGATGGTGAGGAGAGGCGGGGCTGATACTTCCAGGTGATGGTGAGAGAGGCGGGGCTGATACTTCAGGAGGTGATGGTGAGGAGAGGCGGGGCTGATACTTCCAGGTGATGGTGAGGAGAGGCGGGGCTGATACTTCCAGGTGATGGTGAGGAGAGGCGGGGCTGATACTTCCTGGTGATGGTGAGGAGAGACGGGGCTGATACTTCCAGGTGATGGTGAGGAGAGGCTGGGCTGATACTTCCAGGCGATGGTGAGGAGAGGCTGGGCTGATACTTCCAGGCAATGGTGAGGAGAGGCGGGGCTGATACTTCCAGGTGATGGTGAGGAGAGGGGGGCTGATACTTCCAGGTGATGGTGAGGAGAGGTGGGGCTGATACTTCCAGGTGATGGTGAGGAGAGGCAGGGGCTGATACTTCCAGGTGATGGTGAGGAGAGGCGGGGCTGATACTCCAGGCATGGTTAGAGGAGAGACGGGATTGATACTTCCAGGTGGTGGTGAGGATTGGCAGGGCTGATACTTCTAGGTGATGGTGAGTAGAGGCGGGCCTGATATTTCCAGGTGATATGAGGAGAGGCGGGCTGATACTTCCTGGTGATGGTGAGGAAGGGATGGGCTGATACTTTCAGGTGATGGTAAGGAGAGGCGGGGCTGATACTTCCAGGCGATGGTGAGGAGAGGTGGGGCTGATACTTCATTTGATGGTGAGGAGAGGCGGGCTGATACTTCCAGGTGATGGTGAGGAGAGGCTGGGCTGATACTTCCAGGTGATGGTGAGGAGGGCAGGGGCTGATACTTCCAGGTGATGGTGAGGAGAGGCTGGGCTGATACTTCCAGGTGATGGTTGGAGAGGCGGGGCTGATGACTTCCAGGTGATGGTGAGGAGAGATGGGCTTGATACTTCCAGGGTGATGATTTTCTTCCAGGCTGATGGTGAGGAGAGGCGGGGGCTGATACTTCCAGGTGATGGTGAGGAGAGGCGGGGCTGATACTTCCAGGTGATGGTGAGGAGGGCTGGGGCTGATACTTCCAGGTGATGGTGAGGAGAGGCGGGGCTGATACTTCCAGGTGATGGTGAGGAGATTCTGGGCTGATACCTCCAGGTGATGGAGAGGAGAGGCGTGGCTGATACTCACAGGTGATGGTGAGGAGAGGCTGGGCTGATACTTCCAGGCGATGGTGAGGAGAGGCGGGGCTGATACTTCCAGGTGATGGTGAGGAGAGGCGGGGCTGAAACTTTCAGGTGATGGTGAGGAGAGGCGGGGCTGATACTTTTCCAGGTGATGGTGAGGAGAGGCGGGGCTGATACTTCCAGGTGATGGTGAGGAGAGGCTGGGGCTGATACTTCCAGGTGATGGTGAGGAGAGAGGCAGGGGTGATACTTCCAGGTGATGGTGAGGAGAGGCGGGGCTGATACTTCCAGGTGATGGTGAGGAGAGGCGGGGCTGATACTTCCAGGCGATGGTGAGGAGACGCGGCGCTGATACTTACTGGCAATGGTGTGGAGAGGCGGGGCTGATACTTCCAGGCGATGGTGAGGATAGGAGGGGCTGATAATTCCAGGTGATGGTGAAGAGAAGCAGAGCTGATACTTCTAGGTAATGGTGAGGAGAGTCAGGGCTGATACTCCAGGTGATGGTGAGGAGAGGGGGGCTGATACTTCCAGGTGATGGTGAGGAGAGGCGGGGCTGATACTCCAGGTGATGGTGAGGAGAGGCGGGGCTGATACTTCCAGGTGATGGTGAGGAGAGGCGGGGCTGATACTTCCAGGTGATGGTGAGGAGAGGCGGGGCTGATACTTCCAGGTGATGGTGAGGAGAGGCGGGGGCTGATACTTCCAGGTGATGGTGAGGAGAGAGGCGGGCTGATACTTCCAGGTGATGGTGAGGAGAGGCAGGGCTGATACTTCCAGGTGATGGTGAGGAGAGGCAGGGCTGATACTTCCAGGTGATGGTGAGGAGAGAGGCGGGGCTGATACTCCAGGTGATGGTGAGGAGAGAGGGGGGTGATACTCCAGGTGATGGTGAGGAGAGGCGGGGCTGATACTTCCAGGTGATGGTGAGGAGAGGCAGGGCTGATACTTCCAGGAGATGGTGAGGAGAGGCGGGGCTGATACTTCCAGGCGATGGTGAGGAGAGGCTGGGCTATAACTCCAGGCGATGGTGAGGAGAGGCGGGGCTGATACTTCCAGGTGATGGTGAGGAGAGGCTGGGCTGATACTTCAGGGGGATGGTGAGGAGAGGCAGGGCTGATACTTCCAGGTGATGGTGAGGAGAGGCAGGGCTGATACTTCCAGGCGATGGTGAGGAGAGGCGGGGCTGATACTTCCAGGTGATGGTGAGGAGAGGCGGGGCTGATACATCCAGGTGATGGTGATGAGAGGTGGGGCTGATACTTCCAGTTGATGGTGAGAAGAGGCGGGGCTGATACTTCCAGGTGATGGTGAGGAGAGGCGGGGCTGATACTTTCAGGTGATGGTGAGGAGAGGTGGGGCTGATACTTCCATGTGATGGTGAGGAGAGGCAGGGCTGATACTTCAAGGAGATGGTGAGGAGAGGCGGGGCTGATACTTCCAGGTTATGATGGTGAGGAGAGGCGGGGCTGATACTTCCAGGTGATGGTGAGGAGAGGCTGGGGCTGATACTTCCAGGCGATGGTGAGGAGAGGCGTGGTGATACTTCCAGGTGATGGTGAGGAGAGGCAGGGCTGATACTTCCAGGCAATGGTGAGGAGAGGCGGGGCTGATACTTCCATGCGATTTTGAGGAGAGGCGGGGCTGATACTTCCAGGTGATGGTGAGGAGAGGCGGGTTGATACTTCCAGGTGATGGTGAGGAGAGAGTAAGGGCTGATACTCCAGGTGATGGTGAGGAGAGGCGGGGCTGATACTTCCAGGTGATGGTGAGGAGAGGCGGGGCTGATACTTCCAGGTGATGGTGAGGAGAGGCGGGGCTGATACTTCCAGGTGATGGTGAGGAGAGGCGGGGCTGATACTTCCAGGTGATGGTGAGGAGAGGCGGGGCTGATACTTCCAGGTGATGGTGAGGAGAGGCTGGGCTGATACTTCCAGGTGATGGTGAGGAGAGGCGGGGCTGATACTTCCAGGTGATGGTGAGGAGAGGCGGGGCTGATACTTCCAGGTGATGGTGAGGAGAGGCGGGGCTGATACTTACAGGTGATGGTGAGGAGAGGCGGGGCTAATACTTTCAGGTTATGGTGAGGAGAGGTGGGGCTGATACTTCCAGTTGATGGTGAGGAGAGGCAGAGCTGATACTTCCAGGCGATGGTGAGGAAAGGCGGGGCAGATACTTACAGGCGATGGTGAGTAGAGGTGGGCTGATACTTACAGGCGATGGTGAGGAGAGGCGGGGTGATACTTCCAGGTGATGGTGAAGAGAGGCTGGGCTGATACTTCCAGGCGATGGTGAGGAGAGGCGGGGCTGATACTTACAGGTGATGGTGAGGAGAGGCTGAGCTGATACTTCCAGGTGATGGTGAGGAGAGGCGGGGCTGATACTTCCAGGTGATGGTGAGGAGAGGCAGGCTGATACTTCCAGGTGATGGTGAGGAGAGGAGGCGGGGCTGATACTTCCAGGTGATGGTGAGGAGAGGCGGGGGCTGATACTTCCAGGTGATGGTGAGGAGAGGCAGGGCTGATACTTCCAGGTGATGGTGAGGAGAGGCTGGGCTGATACTTCCAGGCAATGGTGAGGAGAGGCGGGCTGATACTTCCAGGTGATGGTGAGGAGAGGCGGGGCTGATACTTCCAGGTGATGGTGAGGAGAGGCGGGGCTGATACTTCCAGGTGATGGTGAGGAGAGGCGGGGCTGATACTTCCAGGTGATGGTGAGGAGAGGCGGGGCTGATACTTCCAGGTGATGGTGAGGAGAGGTGGGGCTGATACTACCCAAGTGATGGTGAGGAGAGGCGGGGCTGATACTTCCAGGTGATGGTGAGGAGAGGTGGGGCTGATACTTCCAGGCGATGGTGAGGAGAGGCGGGGCTGATACTTACAGGCTATGGTGAGGAGAGGCGGGAAGATACTTCCATGCGATGGTGAGGAGAGGCTGAGCTGAAACTCACAGGCGATGGTGAGAAGAGGCTGGGCTGATACTTCCAGGCAATGGTGAGGAAAGGCGTGGCTGATACTCATAGGCGATGGTGAGGAGTGGCAGGGCTGATACTTCCAGGTGATGGTGAGGAGAGGCGAGGCTGAAACTTTCAGGTGATGGTGAGGAGAGGCGGGGCTGATACTTCCAGGTGATGGTGTGAAAAGGCGGGGCTGATACTTCCAGGTGATGGTGAGGAGAGGCGGGGCTGATACTTCCAGGTGATTGTGAGGCGAAGCGGGCTGATACTTCCAGGTGATGGTGAGGAGAGGCGGGCTGATACTTCCAGGTGATGGTGAGGAGAGGCGGGGCTGATACTTCCAGGTGATGGTGAGGAGAGGCGGGGCTGATACTCCAGGTGATGGTGAGGAGAGGCTGGGCTGATACTTCCAGGTGATGGTGAGGAGAGGCGGGGATGATACAGGTGAGGTGATGGTGAGGAGAGGCGGGGCTGATACTCCAGGTGATGGTGAGGAGAGGACAGGGCTGATACTTCCATGTGATGGTGAGGAGATGCGAGGCAGATACTTAAAGGTGATGGTGAGGAGATGCAGAGCTGATACTTACAGATGATGGTGACGAGAGGTGGGGCTGTTACTGGCAGGCGATGGTAAGGAGAGGCGGGCTGATACTTCCAGGCGATGGTGAGGAGAGAGGTGGGGCTGATACTTCCAGGTGATGGTGAGGAGAGGCTTGGCTGATACTCACAGGTGATTGTGAGGTGAGGCTGGGCTTATACTTCCAGGCGATGGTGAGGAGAGGCGGGGCTGATACTTCCAGGTGATGGTGAGGAGAGGCGGGGCTGATACATCCAGGTGATGATGACGAGAGGTGGGGCTGATACTTCCAGTTGATGGTGAGGAGAGGCGGGGCTGATACTTCCAGGCGATGGTGAGGAGAGGCGGGCTGATACTTCCAGGTGATGGTGAGGAGAGGCGGGGCTGATACTTCCAGGAGATGGTGAGGAGAGGCGGGGCTGATACTTCCAGGTGATGGTGAGGAGAGGCGGGGCTGATACTTCCAGGTGATGGTGAGGAGAGGCAGGGCTGATACTTCCAGGTGATGGTGAGGAGAGGCGGGGCTGATACTTCCAGGTGATGGTGAGGAGAGGCAGGGCTGATACTCCAGGTGATGGTGAGGAGGCGGGGCTGATACTTCCAGGTGATGGTGAGGAGAGGCGGGGCTGATACTTCCAGGTGATGGTGAGGAGAGGTGGGCTGATACTTCCAGTTGATGGTGAGGAGAGGCGGGGCTGATACTTCCAGGTGATGGTGAGGAGAGGCGGGGCTGATACTTCCATGCGATGATGAGGAGAGGCGGGGCTGATACTTACAGGAGATGGTGAAGAGAGGCGGGGTGATACTTCCAGGCGATGGTGAAGAGAGGTTGGGCTGATACTCACAGGCGCTGGTGAGGAGAGGCTGGGTTGATACTCACAGGCGATGGTGAGTAGAGGCTGAGCTGATACTTTCACGCGATTGTGAGGAGAGGCGGGGCTGATACTTCCAGGTGATGGAGAGGAGAGGCGGGGCTGAAACTTTCAGGTGAAGGTGAGGAGAGGCGGGGCTGATACTTCCAGGTGATGGTGTGAAGAGGCGGGGCTGATACTTCCAGGTGATGGTTAGGAGAGTCGGGTTTGATACTTCTAGGTGATGGTGAGGAGAGGCGGGGCTGATACTACCCAAGTAATGGTGAGGAGAGGCGGGGCTGATACTTCCAGGTGATGGTGAGGAGAGGCGTGGCTGATACTTACAGGTGATGGTGAGGAGAGGTGGGCTGATACTTCCAGGCGATGGTGAGGAGAGGCGAGGCTGATACTTCCAGGTGATGGTGAGGAGAGGCAGGGCTGATACTTCCAGGTGATGGTGAGGAGAGGTGGGCTGATACTTCCAGGTGATGGTGAGGAGAGGCTGGGCTGATACTTCCAGGTGATGGTGAGGAGAGGCGGGGCTGATACTTTATCAGGTGATGGTGAGGGAGAGGCGGGGCTGATACTTCCAGGTGATGGTGAGGAGAGGCAGGGCTGATACTTCCAGGTGATGGTGAGGAGAGGCTGGGCTGATACTCCAGGTGATGGTGAGGAGAGGCAACTGATACTTCCAGGTGATGGTGAGGAGAGGCGGGGCTGATACTTCCAGGTGATGGTGAGGAGAGGCGGGGCTGATACTCCAGGTGATGGTGAGGAGAGGCGGGGGCTGATACTTCCAGGTGATGGTGAGAGAGGCAGGGCTGATACTTCCAGGTGATGGTGAGGAGAGGCGGGGCTGATACTTCCAGGTGATGGTGAGGAGAGGCATGATGATACTTCCAGGTGATGGTGAGGAGAGGCGGGGCTGATACCCAGGTGATGGTGAGGAGAGGCGGGGCTGATACTCCAGGTGATGGTGAGGAGAGAGTGCAGGGCTGATACTTCCAGGTGATGGTGAGGAGAGGCGGGGCTGGTACTTCCAGGTGATGGTGAGAGAGAGGCATTGGCTGATACTTCCAGGCAATGGTGAGGAGAGGCGGGGCTGATACTTCCAGGCGATGGTGAGGAGAGGCGGGCTGATACTTCCAGGTGATGGTGAGGAGAGGCGGGGCTGATACTTCCAGGTGATGGTGAAGAGAGGCTGGGCTGATACTTAGAGGCGATGGTGATGAGAGGCTGGGCTTATACTTCCAGGCGATGGTGAGGAGAGGCAGGGCTGATACTTCCAGGTGATGGTGAGGAGAGGGGCAGGGATGGTGAGAGCTGATACTTCCAGGTGATGGTGAGGAGAGGCAGGGCTGATACTTCCAGGTGATGGTGAGGAGAGGCGGGGCTGATACTCCAGGTGATGGTGAGGAGAGGCGGGGCTGATACTTCCAGGTGATGGTGAGGAGAGGCGGGCTGATACTTCCAGGTGATGGTGAGGAGAGGCGGGGCTGATACTTCCAGGTGATGGTGAGGAGAGGCGGGGCTGATACTTCCAGGTGATGGTGAGGAGAGGCGGGGCTGATACTCCAGGTGATGGTGAGGAGAGGCGGGGCTGATACTTCCAGGTGATGGTGAGGAGAGAGGAGGGCTGATACTTCCAGGTGATGGTGAGGAGAGGCGGGGCTGATACTTCCAGGTGATGGTGAGGAGAGGCGGGGCTGATACTCCAGGTGATGGTGAGAGAGAGGCAGGCTGATACTTCCAGGTGATGGTGAGGAGAGGTGGGGCTGATACTTCCAGTTGATGGTGAGGAGAGGCAGGGCTGATACTTCCAGGCGATGGTGAGGAGAGGCGGGGCTGATACTTCCAGGTGATGGTGAGGAGAGGCGGGGCTGATACTTCCAGGTGATGGTGAGGAGAGGTGGGGCTGATACTTCCAGTTGATGGTGAGGAGAGGCGGGGCTGATACTTCCAGGTGATGGTGAGGAGAGGCGGGGCTGATACTCCAGGTGATGAGAGGAGAGGCGGGGGCTGATACTTCCAGGTGATGGTGAGGAGAGGCGGGGCTGATACTTCCAGGTGATGGTGAGGAGAGGCGGGCTGATACTTCTAGGTAATGGTGAGTAGAGGCAGGGCTGATACTTACAGGTGATGGTGAGGAGAGGCGGGGCTGATACTTCAAGGTGATGGTGAGGAGAGGCGGGGCTGATACTTCCAGGTGAAGGTGAGGAGAGGTGGGGCTGATACTTCCAGTTGATGGTGAGGAGAGGCAGGGCTGATACTTCCAGGTGATGGTGAGGAGAGGCGGGGCTGATACTTACAGGCGATGGTGAGGAGAGGTGGGGCTGATACTTCCATGCGATGGTGAGGAGAGGGGAGCTGATACTTACAGGTGATGGTGAGGAGAGGCTGGGGCTGATACTTCCAGGTGATGGTGAGGAGAGAGGGGCTGATACTTCCAGGTGATGGTGAGGAGAGGCGGGCTGATACTTCCAGGTTGATGGTGAGGAGAGGCGGGGTTGATACTCCAGGTGATGGTGAGGAGAGGCGGGGCTGATACTCCAGGTGATGGTGAGGAGAGGCGGGGCTGATACTTCCAGGTGATGGTGAGGAGAGGCGGGGCTGATACTTCCAGGTGATGGTGAGGAGAGGCGGGGGATGATACTTCCAGGTGATGGTGAGGAGAGGCGGGGCTGATACTTCCAGGTGATGGAGAGGAGAGGCGGGGCTGATACTTTTCAGGTGATGGTGAGGAGAGGCGGGGCGGATACTTCCAGGTGATGGTGAGGAGAGGCGGGGCTGATACTTCCAGGCAGTGGTGAGGAGAGGCGGGGCTGATACTTCCAGGTGATGGTGAGGAGAGGCGGGGCTGATACTTCCAGGTGATGGTGAGGAGAGGAGGGGCTGATACTCCAGGTGATGGTGAGGAGAGGCGGGGCTGATACTTCCAGGAAATGGTGAGGAGAGGCAGGGGCTGATACTTCCAGGTGATGGTGAGGAGAGAGGTGGGGCTGATACTTCCAGGTGATGGTGAGGAGAGGCAGGGCTGATACTTTTAGGTGATGGTGGTGAGGAGAGGTGGGGCTGATACTTCCAGGTGATGGTGAGGAGAGGCGGGGCTGATACTTCCAGGTGATGGTGAGGAGAGGTGGCGGGGCTGATACTTCCAGGTGATGGTGAGGAAAGGCTGGGCTGATAATTCCAGGCGATGGTGAGGAGAGGCGGGGCTGATACTCACAGGCGATGGTGAGGAGAGGCTGAGCTGATACGTCCAGGCCATTGTGAGGAGAGGCGGGGCTGATTCTTCCAGGTGATGGTGAGGAGAGGTTGGGCTGAAACTTCCAGGCGATGGTGAGGAGAGGTGGGGCTGATACTTCCAGGTGATGGTGTGAAGAAGCGGGGCTGATACTTCCAGGTGATGGTTAGGAGAGACGGGGTTGATACTTCCAGGTGATGGTGAGGAGAGGCGGGGCTGATACATCCAGATAATGGTGAGGAGAGGTTCCCTGATACTTCCAGGTGATGGTGAGGAGAGGCGGGGCTGATACTTCCAGGTGATGGTGAGGAGAGGCAGGGCTGATACTTCCAGGCAATGGTGAGGAGAGGCGGGGCTGATACTTACAGTAAATGGTGAGGAGAGGTGTGGCTGATACTTCCATACGATGGTGAGGAGAGGCGGGGCTGATACTTCCAGGCGATGGTGAGGAGAGGCGGGTCTGATACTTCCAGGTGATGGTGAGGAGAGGCAGGGCTGATACTTCCAGGTGATGGTGAGGAGAGGCGGGGCTGAAACTTTCAGGTGATGGTGAGGAGAGGCGGGGCTGATACTTCCAGGTGATGGTGTGAAGAGGCGGGGCTGATACTTCCAGGTGATGGTTAGGAGAGACGGGTTTGATACTTCCAGGTGATGGTGAGGAGAGGCGGGGCTGATACTTCCAGGCGATGGTGAGGAGAGGCGGGGCTGATACTTCCAGGTGATGGTGAGGAGAGGCGGGGCTGATACTTATGGTGATGGTGAGGAGAGGCGGGGCTGATACTTCCAGGTGATGGTGAGGAGAGGCATTGATACTCCAGGTGATGGTGAGGAGAGGCGGGGCTGATACTTCCAGGTGATGGTGAGGAGAGGCATGGGCTGATACTTCCAGGTGATGGTGAGGAGAGGCAGGGGCTGATACTTCCAGGTGATGGTGAGGAGAGGCGGGGCTGATACTTCCAGTGGATGGTGAGGAGAGGTGGGGCTGATACTTCCAGGTGATGGTGAGGAGAGGCGGGGCTGATACTTCCAGGTGATGGTGAGGAGAGGCGGGGCTGATACTTCCAGGTGATGGTGTGAAGAGGCTGGGCTGATATACTTCCAGGTGATGGTGAGGAGAGGCAGGGCTGATACTTCCAGGTGATGGTGAGAGGAGAGGCGGGGCTGATACTTCCAGGTGATGGTGAGGAGAGGCGGGGCTGATACTTCCAGGTGATGGTGAGGAGGCGGGCTGATACTTCCAGGTGATGGTGAGGAGAGGCAGGGCTGATACTTCATGGTGATGGTGAGGAGAGGCGGGGCTGATACTTCCAGGTGATGGTGAGGAGAGGCAGGGCTGATGCTTCCAGGTGATGGTGGGGAGATGCGGGGCTGATCCGTACAGGTTATGATGAGGAGATGTGGGGATGATACTTCCAGGCGATGGTGAGGAGAGGCAGGGCTGATACTCCAGGTGATGGTGAGGAGAGGCGCGGGCTGATACTTACAGGTGATGGTGAGGAGAGGCTGGGCTGATACTTCCAGGTGATGGTGAGGAGAGGCGGGGCTGATACTCACAGGCGATGGTGAGGAGAGGCTGGGCTGATACTTCCAGGCGATGGTGAGGAGAGGTGGGGCTGATACTTCCAGGTGATGGTGAGAGAGGCGGGGCTGATACTTCCAGGTGATGGTGAGGAGAGACGGGGCTGATACTTCCAGGTGATGGTGAGGAGAGGTGGGGCTGATACTTCCAGTTGATGGTGAGGAGAGGTAGGGCTGATACTTCCAGGTGATGGTGAGGAGAGGCGGGGATGATACTTAAGGTGATGGTGAGGAGAGGCAGGGCTGATACTTCCAGGTGATGGTGAGGAGAGGCAGGGCTGATACTCCAGGTGATGGTGAGGAGAGGCGGGGCTGATACTTCCAGGTGATGGTGAGGAGAGGCGGGGCTGATACTTCCAGGTGATGGTGAGGAGAGGCGGGGGCTGATACTTCCAGGTGATGGTGAGGAGAGAGCGGGGCTGATACTTCCAGGTGATGGTGAGGAGAGGGGGGCTGATACTTCCAGGTGATGGTGAGGAGAGGCGGGGCTGATACAACCAAGTGATGGTGAGGAGAGTTGCGGCTGATACTTGTAGGTGATGGTGAGGAGAGGCGGGGCTGATACTTACAGGTGATGGTGAGGAGAGGCAGGGCTGATAATCCCAGGTGATGGTGAGGAGAGGCAGGGCTGATACTTCCAGGTGAATGGTGAGGAGAGGTGGGCTGATACTTCCAGGTGATGGTGAGGAGAGGCGGGGAATCTGATACTTCCAGGTGATGGTGAGGAGAGAGGCGGGGCTGATACTTCCAGGCGATGGTGAGGAGAGAGGCGGGGATGATACTCCAGGTGATGGTGAGGAGAGGCAGGGCTGATACTTACAGGTGATGGTGAGGAGAGGCGGGGCTGATACTTCCAGGTGATGGTGAGGAGAGGCGGGGCTGATACTTCCAGGTGATGGTGAGGAGAGGCGGGGCTGATACTTCCAGGTGATGGTGAGGAGAGGCGGGGCTGATACTTCCAGGTGATGGTGAGGAGAGGCAGGGCTGATACTTCCAGGTGATGGTGAGGAGAGGCGGGGCTGATACTTCCAGGTGATGGTGAGGAGAGGCGGGGCTGATACTCAGGTGATGGTGAGGAGAGGCAAAGGCTGATACTTCCAGGTGATTGGTGAGGGAGAGGCGGGGCTGATACTTCCAGGTGATGGTGAGGAGAGGTGGGGCTGATACTTCCAGGTGATGGTGAGGAGAGGCGGGGCTGATACTTCCAGGTGATGGTGAGGAGAGGCTGGCTGATACTTCCAGGTGATGGTGAGGAGAGGCATGGCTGATACTTCCAGGTGATGGTGAGGAGAGGCAGGGCTGATACTTCCAGGTGATGGTGAGGAGAGGCGTGGGCTGATACTTCCAGGTGATGGTGAGGAGAGGACGGGGCTGATACTTCCAGGTGATGGTGAGGAGAGGCTGGGCTGATACTTCCAGGTGATGGTGAGGAGAGGCGGGGCTGATACTTCCAGGTGATGGTGAGGAGAGGCAGGGCTGATACTTCCAGGTGGTGGTGAGGAGAGAGCAGGGTTGATACTTCTAGGTGATGGTGAGGAGAGGCAGGGCTGATACTTCCAGGTGATGGTGAGGAGAGGCGGGGCTGATACTTCCAGGCGATGGTGAGGAGAGGCGGGGCTGATACTTCCAGGTGATGGTGAGGAGAGGCGGGCTGATACTCCAGGTGATGATGGTGAGGAGAGGCGGGGTTGATACTTCCAGGTGATGGTGAGGAGAGGCGGGGCTGATACTTGCAGGTGATGGTGAGGAGAGGCGGGGCTGATACTTCCAGGTGATGGTGAGGAGAGGCGGGGCTGATACTTCCAGGTGATGGTGAGGAGAGGCGGGGCTGATACTCCAGGTGATGGTGAGGAGAGGCGGGGCTGATACTTCCAGGTGATGGTGAGAAGAGGCGGGCTGATACTTCCAGGTGATGGTGAGGAGAGGCGGGGGCTGATACTTCCAGGTGATGGTGAGGAGAGGCGGGGCTGATACTTACAGGATGGTGAGGAGACGTGGGGCTGATAATTCCATGTGATGGTGAGGAGAGGCGGGGATGATACTTTCAGGTGATGGTGAGAATAGGCAGGGCTGATACTTCCAGGTGATGGTGAGGAGAGGCGGGGCTGATACTGGTGAGGTGATGGTGAGGAGAGGCGGGCTGATACTTCCAGGTGATGGTGAGGAGAGGCAGGGCTGATACTTCCAGGTGATGGTGAGGAGAGGCGGGCTGATACTTCAACCTCAGGTGATGGTGAGGAGAGGCGGGGCTGATACTTCCAGGTGATGGTGAGGAGAGGCCCGGGCTGATACTTCCAGGTTATGGTGAGGAGAGGCTGGGCTGATACTTCCAGGTGATGGTGAGGAGAGGCAGGGGCTGATACTTCCAGGTGATGGTGAGGAGAGGCGGGGCTGATACTTCAGGTGATGGTGAGGAGAGGCAGGGCTGATACTCATAGGTGATGGTGAGGAGAGGCAGGGCTGATACTTCCAGGTGATGGTGAGGAGAGGCAGGGCTGATACTTCCAGGTGCAATGGTGAGGAGAGGCGGGGCTGATACTTCCAGGTGATGGTGAGGAGAGGCGGGGCTGATACTTCCAGGGTGATGGTGAGGAGAGAGGCTGAGGGCTGATACTTTGCAGGCAATGGTGAGAGAGGCTGGGGCTGATACTTCCAGGTGATGGTGAGGAGAGGCAGGGCTGATACTTCCAGGTGATGGTGAGGAGAGGCAGGGCTGATACTTCCAGGTGATGGTGAGGAGAGGCGGGGCTGATACTTCCAGGTGATGGTGAGGAGAGGCAGGGCTGATACTTCCAGGTGATGGTGAGGAGAGGCGGGGCTGAAACTTTCAGGTGATGGTGAGGAGAGGCGGGGCTAATACTTCCAGGCAAGGGTGAGGAGAGGCGTGGCTGATACTCACAGACGATGGTGAAGAGTGGCAGGGCTGATACTTCCAGGTGATGGTGAGGAGAGGCAGGGCTGATACTTCCAGGTGATGGTGAGGAGAGGCGGGGCTGAAACTTTCAGGTGATGGTGAGGAGAGGCGGGGCTGATACTTCCAGGTGATGGTGAGGAGAGGCGGGGCTGATACTTCCAGGCGATGGTGAGGAGAGGCGGGGCTGATACTTACAGGTGATGGTGAGGAGAGGCAGGGCTGATACTTCCAGGTGATGGTGAGGAGAGGCAGGGCTGATACTCCAGGGTGATGGTGAGGAGAGGCGGGGCTGATACTTCCAGGCGATGGTGAGGAGAGGCGGGGCTGATACTTTTGGTGATGGTGAGGAGAGGCGGGGCTGATACTTCCAGGAGATGGTTAGGAGAGGCAGGGCTGATACTTACAGGTGATGGTGAGGAGAGGTGGGGCTGATACTTCCAGGTGATGGTGAGGAGAGAGGCGGGGCTGATACTCCAGGTGATGGTGAGGAGAGGCGGGGCTGATACTTCCAGGTGATGGTGAGGAGAGAGGCGGGGCTGATACTTCCAGGTGATGGTGAGGAGAGGCGGGGCTGATACTTCCAGGTGATGGTGAGGAGAGAGCGGGGCTGATACTTCCAGGTGATGGTGAGGAGAGGCGGGGCTGATACTTCCAGGTGATGGTGAGGAGAGGCGGGCTGATACTTCCAAGGCAATGGTGAGGAGAGGTTGGGCTGATACTTCCAGGTGATGGTGAATAGATGCTGGGATGATACTTCCAGATGATAGTGAGGAGAGGCGGGGCTGATACTTACAGGCGATGGTGAGGAGAGGTGGGGCTGATAATTCCATGCGATGGTGAGGAGAGGCGGGCTGATACTCACAGGCGATGGTGAGGAGAGGTGGGGCTGATAATTCCATGCGATGGTGAGGAGAGGCGGGCTGATACTTACAGGCGATGGTGAGGAGAGGCGGGGCTGATACTTACAGGTGATGGTGTGAAGAGGCGGGGCTGATACTTCCAGGTGATGGTTAGGAGAGACGGGGTTGATACTTCCAGGTGATGGTGAGGAGAGGCGGAGGCTGATACTTCCAAGTGATGGTGAGGAGAGGCGGGCTGATACTTCCAGGTGATGGTGAGGAGAGAGCGGGGCTGATACTTCCAGGTGATGGTGAGGAGAGGCTGGGCTGATACTTCCAGGTGATGGTGAGGAGAGGCGGGCTGATACTTCAGGTGATGGTGATGGAGAGGAGATTGGGGCTGATACTTCCAGGTGATGGTGAGGAGAGGCGGGGCTGATACTTCCAGGTGATGGTGAGGAGGAGGGCATGATACTTCCAGGTGATGGTGAGGAGAGGCGGGCTGATACTTCCAGGTGATGGTGAGGAGAGGCAGGGGCTGATACTTCCAGGTGATGGTGAGGAGAGGCGGGGCTGATACTACCCAAGTGATGGTGAGGAGAGGCAGGGCTGATACTTCCAGGTGATGGTGAGGAGAGGTGGGGCTGATACTTCCAGGTGATGGTGAGGAGAGGCGGGGCTGATACTTCCAGGTGATGGTGAGGAGAGGCGGGGCTGATACTTCCAGGTGATGGTGAGGAGAGGCGGGGCTGATACTTCCAGGTGATGGTGAGGAGAGGCGGGCTGATACTTCCATGCGATGGTGAGGAGAGGCAGGGCTGATACTTACAGGCGATGGTGAGGAGAGGTGGGGCTGATACTTCCAGGCAATGGTGAGGATAGCCGGATTTGATACTCACAGGCGATGGTGAGGAGATTCTGGGCTGATACTTCCAGGTGATGGTGAGGAGAGGCGGGCTGATACTCCAGGCGATGGTGAGGAGAGGCGGGGCTGATACTTCCAGGTGATGGTGAGGAGAGGCGGGGCTGATACTTCCAGGTGATGGTGAGGAGAGGCGGGGCTGATACTTCCAGGTGATGGTGAGGAGAGGTTGGCTGATACTTCCAGGTGATGGTGAGGAGAGGCGGGCTGATACTTCCAGGTGATGGTGAGGAGAGGCGGGGCTGATACTTCCAGGTGATGGTGAGGAGAGGCGGGGCTGATACTTCCAGGTGATGGTGAGGAGAGAGGCGGGGCTGATACTTCCAGGTGATGGTGAGGAGAGGCAGGGCTGATACTTCAGGTGATGGTGAGGAGAGGCGGGGCTGATACTTCCAGGTGATGGTGAGGAGAGGCTGGGCTGATACTTCCAGGTGATGGTGAGGAGAGAGGCGGGCTGATACTTCCAGGTGATGGTGAGGAGAGGCGGGGCTGATACTTCCAGGTGATGGTGAGGAGAGGCAGGGCTGATACTTCCAGGTGATGGTGAGGAGAGGTTAAGGGCTGATACTTCCAGGTGATGGTGAGGAGAGGCGGGGCTGATACTTCCAGGTGATGGTGAGGAGAGGCGGGGCTGATACTTCCAGGTGATGGTGAGGAGAGGCGGGGCTGATACTTCCAGGTGATGGTGAGGAGAGGCTGGGCTGATACTTCCAGGTGATGGTGAGGAGAGAGGCGGGGCTGATACTTCCAGGCGATGGTGAGGAGAGGCGGGGCTGATACTTCCAGGTGATGGTGAGGAGAGGCTGGCTGATACTTCCAGGTGATGGTGAGGAGAGGCTGGGCTGATACTCCAGGTGATGGTGAGGAGAGGCGGGGCTGATACTTCCAGGTGATGGTGAGGAGAGGCGGGGCTGATACTTCCAGGTGATGGTGAGAGAGGCTGGGCTGATACTTCCAGGTGATGGTGAGAGAGAGGCGGGGCTGATACTTCAGGTGATGGTGAGGAGAGGCGGGGCTGATACTTCCAGGTGATGGTGAGGAGAGGCGGGCTGATACTTCCAGGTGATGGTGAGGAGAGGCGGGGGCTGATACTTCCAGGTTATGGTGATGGTGAGGAGAGGCGGGGCTGATACTCCAGGTGATGGTGAGGAGAGGCGGGCTGATACTTCCAGGTGATGGTGAGGAGAGGCGGGCTGATACTTCCAGGTGATGGTGAGGAGAGGCAGGGCTGATACTTCCAGGTGATGGTGAGGAGAGGCTGGGGCTGATACTTCCAGGTGATGGTGAGGAGAGGAGGGGTGATGGATAGAGGCTGGCTGATACTTCCAGGTGATGGTGAGGAGGGACAGGGCTGATACTTCTAGGTAATGGTGAGTAGAGGCGGGGCTGATACTTACAGGTGATGGTGAGGAGAGGCGGGGCTGATACTTCCAGGTGATGGTGAGGAGAGGCGGGGCTGATACTTCCAGGTGATGGTGAGGAGAGGTGGGGCTGATACTTCCAGTTGATGGTGAGGAGAGGCAGGGCTGATACTTCCAGGTGATGGTGAGGAGAGGCGGGGCTGATACTTCCAGGTGATGGTGAGGAGAGGCAGGGCTGATACTTCCAGGTGATGGTGAGGAGAGGTGGGGCTGATACTTCCAGTTGATGGTGAGGAGAGGCAGGGCTGATACTTCCAGGTGATGGTGAGGAGAGGCGGGGCTGATACTTACAGGCGATGGTGAGGAGAGGCTGGGCTGATACAGGCGATGGTGAGGAGAGGCGGGGTGATACTTCCAGGCGATGGTGAGGAGAGGCTGGGCTGATACTTACAGGTGATGGTGAGGAGAGGCTGGGCTGATACTTCCAGGTGATGGTGAGGAGAGGCGGGGCTGATACTTCCAGGTGATGGTGAGGAGAGGCGGGGCTGATACTTCCAGGTGATGGTGAGGAGAGGCGGGGCTGATACTCACAGGCGATGGTGAGGAGAGGCAGGGCTGATACTTCCAGGTGATGGTGAGGAGAGGCAGGGCTGATACTTCCAGGTGATGGTGAGGAGAGGCGGGGCTGATACTTTCAGGTGATGGTGAGGAGAGGCGGGGCTGATACTTCAGGTGATGGTGAGAGAGGCGGGGCTGATACTCCAGGTGATGGTGAGGAGAGGCGGGGCTGATACTTCCAGGTGATGGTGAGGAGAGGCGGGGCTGATACTTCCAGGTGATGGTGAGGAGAGGCGGGGCTGATACTTCCAGGTGATGGTGAGGAGAGGCGGGGCTGATACTTCCAGGTGATGGTGAGGAGAGGCGGGCTGATACTTCCAGGTGATGGTGAGGAGAGGGCGGGGCTGATACTCCAGGTGATGGTGAGGAGAGGCTGGGCTGATACTTCCAGGTGATGGTGAGGAGAGGTGAGGCTGATACTTCCAGGTGATGGTGAGGAGAGAGCGGGCTGATACTTCCAGGTGATGGTGAGGAGAGGCGGGGCTGATACTTCCAGGTGATGGTGAGGAGAGGCGGGCTGATACTTCCAGGTGATGGTGAGGAGAGGCGGGGCTGATACTTCCAGGTGATGGTGAGGAGAGGCGGGGCTGATACTTCCAGGTGATGGTGGAGAGAGAGGTGGGGCTGATACTTCCAGGTGATGGTGAGGAGAGGCGGGCTGATACTTCCAGGTGATGGTGAGGAGAGGCGGGGCTGATACTTCCAGGTGATGGTGAGGAGAGGCGGGGCTGATACTTCCAGGTGATGGTGAGGAGAGGCAGGGCTGATACTTCCAGGTGATGGTGAGGAGAGGCAGGGCTGATACTTCCAGGTGATGGTGAGGAGAGGCGGGGCTGATACTTCCAGGTGATGGTGAGGAGAGGCAGGGCTGATACTTCCAGGTGATGGTGAGGAGAGGCAGGGCTGATACTTCCAGGTGATGGTGAGGAGAGGCGGGGCTGATACTTCCAGGTGATAGTGAGGAGAGGCTGCACTGATACTTCCAGGTGATGGTGAGGAGGGGCGGGAATGATACCTCCATTTGATGGTTAGGGTTGGCGGGGCTGATACTTCCAGACGATGGTGAGGAGTCAGGGCTGATACTTTCAGGTGATGGTGATTAAAGGCAGGGCTGAAACTTCCATGCGATGGTGAGGAGAGGCGGGGATGATACTTCCAGGTGATGGTGAGGAGAGGCTGGGCTGATACTCCAGGTGATGGTGAGGAGAGGCGGGGCTGATACTTTCAGGTGATGTTGAAGGGAGGCAGGGCTGATATTTCCAGGTAATGGCGAGGAGAGGCGGGGTTGATACTTCCAGGTGATGGTGATTAGAAGCGGGGCTGATACTTCCAGATGATGGTGAGGAGAGGCGGGGCTGATACTTCCAGGTGATGGTGAGGAGAGGCGGGGCTGATACTTCTAGGTGATGGTGAGGAGAGGTGGGGTTGATTCTTCCAGTTGATGGTGTGGAGAGGCAGGGCTGATACTTCCAGGCGATAGTGAAGAGAGGCTGGGCTGATACTCACAGGCGATGGTGACGAGAGCCTGGCCTGATACTTCCAGGCGTTGGTGAGGAGAGGCGGGGCTGATACTTCAAGGTGATGTTAAGGAGAGGCGGGGCTCATACTTCCAGGAGAATGTGAGGAGAGGCGGGGCTTATACTTCCAGGTGATGGTGAAGAGAGATAGGGCTTATACTTCCAGGTAATGGTGAGGAGAGGCAGGGCTGATACTTCCAGGTGATGGTGATTAGAGGCGGGGATGATACTTCCAGGTGATGGTGAGGAGAGGCGGGGCTGATACTTCCAGGTGATGGTGAGGAGAGGCGGGGCTGATACTTCCAGGTGATGGTGAGGAGAGGCGGGGCTGATACTTCCAGGTGATGGTGAGGAGAGGCGGGGCTGATACTTCCAGGTGATGGTGAGGAGAGGGGGCTGATACTTCCAGGTGATGGTGAGGAGAGGCTGGGCTGATACTTCCAGGTGATGGTGAGAGAGAGGCGGGGCTGATACTCCCAGGTGATGGTGAGGAGAGGCGGGGCTGATACTTCCAGGTGATGGTGAGAGAGGCAGGGCTGATACTTCCAGGTGATGGTGAGGAGAGGCGGGGCTGATACTTCCAGGTGATGGTGAGGAGAGGCAGGGCTGATACTTCCAGGTGATGGTGAGGAGAGGCGGGGCTGATACTTCCAGGTGATGGTGAGGAGAGGCGGGGCTGATACTTCCAGGTGATGGTGAGGAGAGGCGGGGCTGATACTTCCAGGTGATGGTGAGGAGAGGCGGGGCTGATACTTCCAGGTGATGGTGAGGAGAGGCGGGGCTGATACTTCCAGGTGATGGTGAGGAGAGGCGGGGCTGATACTTCCAGGTGATGGTGAGGAGAGGCGGGGCTGATACTTCCAGGTGATGGTGAGGAGAGGCGGGGCTGATACTTCCAGGTGATGGTGAGGAGAGGCGGGCTGATACTTCCAGGTGATGGTGAGGAGAGGCGGGGCTGATACTTCCAGGTGATGGTGAGGAGAGGCGGGGCTGATACTTCCAGGTGATGGTGAGGAGGGCGGGGCTGATACTTCCAGGTGATGGTGAGGAGAGGCGGGCTGATACTTCCAGGTGATGGTGAGGAGAGGCGGGGCTGATACTTCCAGGTGATGGTGAGGAGAGGCGGGCTGATACTTCCAGGTGATGGTGAGGAGAGGCGGGCTGATACTTCCAGGTGATGGTGAGGAGAGGCAGGGCTGATACTTCCAGGTGATGGTGAGGAGAGGCTGGGCTGATACTTCCAGGTGATGGTGAGGAGAGGCTGGGCTGATACTTCCAGGTGATGGTGAGGAGAGGCAGGGCTGATACTTCCAGGTGATGGTGAGGAGAGGCGGGGGCTGATACTTCCAGGTGATGGTGAGGAGAGGCGGGGCTGATACTTTCAGGTGATGGTGAGGAGGAGAGTGAGGCTGATACTTCCAGGTGATGGTGAGGAGAGGCGGGGCTGATACATCCATGTGATGGTGAGGAGAGGATGGACTGATACTTCCAGGTGATAGTGAGGTGAGGCGGGGATGATACTTCCAGGTGATGGTGAGGAGAGGCAGGGGCTGATACTTCCAGGTGATGGTGAGGAGAGGCGGGGCTGATACTCCAGGTGATGGTGAGGAGAGGCGGGGCTGATACTTTACAGGTGATGGTGAGGAGAGGCGGGGCTGATACTTCCAGGTGATGGTGAGGAGAGGCGGGCTGATACTTCCAGGTGATGGTGAGGAGAGGCGGGGCTGATACTTCCAGGTGATGGTGAGGTGAGGAGAGGCAGGGCTGATACTTCCAGGCGATGGTGAGGAGAGGCTGGGCTGATACTTAGGTGATGGTGAGGAGAGGCGGGCTGATACTCCAGGTGATGGTGAGGAGAGGAGGAGGCTGATACTTCCAGGTGATGGTGAGGAGAGGCGGGGCTGATACTTCCAGGTGATGGTGAGGAGAGGCAGGGCTGATACTGATGAGTGAGGAGAGGCCAGGTGATGGTGAGGAGAGGCAGGGCTGATACTTCCAGGTGATGGTGAGGAGAGGCGGGCTGATACTTCCAGGTGATGGTGAGGAGAGGCGGGGCTGATACTCCAGGTGATGGTGAGGAGAGGCGGGGCTGATACTTCCAGGTGATGGTGAGGAGAGGCGGGGCTGATACTTCCAGGTGATGGTGAGGAGAGGCTGGGCTGATACTTCCAGGTGATGGTGAGGAGAGGCGGGGCTGATACTTCCAGGTGATGGTGAGGAGAGGCAGGGCTGATACTTCCAGGTGATGGTGAGGAGAGGCAGGGCTGATACTTCCAGGTGATGGTGAGGAGAGGCGGGGCTGATACTTCCAGGGGTGATGGTGAGGAGAGGCGGGGCTGATACTTCCAGGTGATGGTGAGGAGAGGCGGGGCTGATACTTCCAGGTGATTGTGAGGAGAGGCAGGGCTGATACTTCCAGGCGATGGTGAGGAGAGGCAGGGCTGATACTTCCAGGTGATGGTGAGGAGAGGCGGGGCTGATACTTCCAGGTGATGGTGAGGAGAGGCGGGGCTGATACTTCCAGGTGATGGTGAGGAGAGGCAGGCTGATACTTCCAGGTGATGGTGAGGAGAGGCAGGGGCTGATACTTCTAGGTAATGGTGAGTAAAGGCGGGGCTGATACTTATAGGTGATGGTGAGGAGAGGCGGGGCTGATACTTGCAGGTGATGGTGAGGAGAGGCGGGGGTGATACTTCCAGGTGGTGGTGAGGAGAGGTGGGGCTGATACTTCCAGTTGATGGTGAGGAGAGGCAGGGCTGATAATTCCAGGCGATGGTGAAGAGAGGCTGGGCTGATACTTCCAGGCGATGGTGAGGAGAGGCTGGGCTGATACTTCCAGGTGATGGTGAGGAGAGGCGGGGCTGATACTTCCAGGTGATGGTGAGGAGAGGCGGGGCTGATACTTCCAGGTGATGGTGAGGAGAGGCAGGGCTGATACTTCCAGGTGATGGTGAGGAGAGGCAGGGCTGATACTTCCAGGTGATGGTGAGGAGAGGCGGGGCTGATACTTCCAGGTGATGGTTAGGAGAGACGGGGTTGATACTTCCAGGTGATGGTGAGGAGAGGCAGGGCTGATACTACCCAAGTGATGGTGAGGAGAGGCGGGGCTGATACTTCCAGGTGATGGTGAGGAGAGGCGGGGCTGATACTTCCAGGTGATGGTGAGGAGAGGCAGGGCTGATACTTCCAGGTGATGGTGAGGAGAGGTGGGGCTGATACTTCCAGGTGATGGTGAGGAGAGGCGGGGCTGATACTTCCAGGCGATGGTGAGGAGAGGCGGGGCTGATACTCTCAGGCGATGGTGAGGAGAGGCGGGGCTGATACTTCCAGGTGATGGTGAGGAGAGGCAGGCTGATACTTCCAGGTGATGGTGAGGAGAGGCAGGGGCTGATACTTCCAGGTGATGGTGAGGAGAGGCGGGGCTGATACTTCAGGTGATGGTGAGGAGAGAGCGGGGCTGATACTTCAGGTGATGGTGAGGAGAGGCGGGGCTGATACTTCCAGGTGATGGTGAGGAGAGGCAGGGCTGATACTTTCAGGTGATGGTGAGGAGAGGCTGGGCTGATACTTCCAGGTGATGGTGAGGAGAGGCAGGTCTGATACTTACAGGTGATGGTGAGGAGAGGCTGGGCTGATACTTCCAGGCGATGGTGAGAGAGAGTGGGGCTGATACTTCCAGGTGATGGTGAGGAGAGGCGGGGCTGATACTTCCAGGTGATGGTGAGGAGAGGCGGGGCTGATACTTCAGGTGATGGTGAGGAGAGGCAGGGCTGATACTTCCAGGTGATGGTGAGGAGAGGCGGGGCTGATACTTCCAGGTGATGGTGAGGAGAGGCGGGGGCTGATACTTCCAGGTGATGGTGAGAGAGGCTGGGGCTGATACTTCCAGGTGATGGTGAGGAGATACTTCCAGGCGATGGTGAGGAGGAGGATACTTCCAGGTGATGGTGAGGAGAGGCAGGGCTGATACTTCCAGGTGATGGTGAGGAGAGGCGGGGCTGATACTTCCAGGTGATGGTGAGGAGAGGCAGGGCTGATACTTCCAGGTGATGGTGAGGAGAGGCGGGGCTGATACTTCCAGGTGATGGTGAGGAGAGGCGGGGCTGATACTTCCAGGTGATGGTGAGGAGAGAGCGGGGCTGATACTTCCAGGTGATGGTGAGGAGAGGCAGGGCTGATACTTCCAGGTGATGGTGAGGAGAGGCGGGGCTGATACTACCAGGTGATGGTGAGGAGAGGCGGGCTGATACTTCCAGGTTATGGTGAGAAGTGGGGCTGATACTTCCAGTTGATGGTGAGGAGAGGCTGGGTTGATACTTCCAGGTAATGGTGAGGAGAGGCGGGGCTGATACTTCCAGGTGATGGTGAGGAGAGAGGCGGGGCTGATACTTCCAGGTGATGGTGAGGAGAGGCGGGGCTGATACTTCCAGGTGATGGTGAGGAGAGGCGGGGCTGATACTTCCAGGTGATGGTGAGGAGAGGCGGGGCTGATACTTCCAGGCAATGGTGAGGAGAGGCGGGGGCTGATACTTCCAGGTGATGGTGAGGAGAGGCAGGGCTGATACTTCAGGTGATGGTGAGGAGAGGCGGGGCTGATACTTCCAGGCGATGGTGAGGAGAGGCGGGGCTGATACTTACAGGTGATGGTGAGGAGAGGCTGGGCTGATACTTCCAGGTGATGGTGAGGAGAGGCGGGGCTGATACTTCCAGGTGATGGTGAGGAGAGGCGGGGCTGATACTTCCAGGTGATGGTGAGGAGAGGCGGGCTGATACTTCCAGGTGATGGTGAGGAGAGGCGGGGCTGATACTTCCAGGTGATGGTGAGGAGAGGCGGGGCTGATACTTCCAGGTGATGGTGAGGAGAGGCAGGGCTGATACTTCCAGGTGATGGTGAGGAGAGGCAGGGGCTGATACTTCCAGGTGATGGTGAGAGAGGCAGGGCTGAGTACTTCCAGGTGATGGTGAGGAGAGGCGGGGCTGATACTTCCAGGTGATGGTGAGGAGAGGCGGGGGCTGATACTTCAGGCGATGGTGAGGAGAGGCGGGGCTGATACTTCCAGGTGATGGTGAGAGAGGGAGGGGCTGATACTTCCAGGTGATGGTGAGGAGAGGCTGGGCTGATACTTCCAGGTGATGGTGAGGAGAGGCAGGGCTGATACTTCAGGTGATGGTGAGGAGAGGCGGGGCTGATACTTCCAGGTGATGGTGAGGAGAGGCAGAGGCTGATACTTCCAGGTGATGGTGAGGAGAGGCGGGGGCTGATACTCCAGGTAATGGTGAGGAGAGGCGGGGCTGATACTTCCAGGTGATGGTGAGGAGAGGCGGGGCTGATACTTCCAGGTGATGGTGAGGAGAGGCGGGGCTGATACTTCCAGGTGATGGTGAGGAGAGGCGGGGATGATACTTCCAGGTGATGGTGAGGAGAGGCGGGGCTGATACTTCCAGGTGATGGTGAGGAGAGGCGGGGCTGATACTTCCAGGCGATGGTGAGGAGAGGCGGGGCTGATACTCACAGGTGATGGTGAGGAGAGGCTGGGCTGATACTTCCAGGTGATGGTGAGGAGAGGCGGGGCTGATACTTCCAGGTGATGGTGAGGAGAGGCAGGGCTGATACTTCCAGGTGATGGTGAGGAGAGGCGGGGCTGATACTTCAGGTGATGGTGAGGAGAGGCAGGGGGCTGATACTACTAGGTGATGGTGGTGAGGAGAGGCGGGCTGATACTTCCAGGTGATGGTGAGGAGAGGCAGGGCTGATACTTCCAGGTGATGGTGAGGAGAGGCAGGGCTGATACTTCCAGGTGATGGTGAGGAGAGGCAGGGCTGATACTTCCAGGTGATGGTGAGGAGAGGCGGGCTGATACTTCCAGGTGATGGTGAGGAGAGGCAGGGCTGATACTTCCAGGTGATGGTGAGATGAGAGGCGGGGCTGATACTTCCAGGTGATGGTGAGGAGAGGCTGGGCTGATACTTCCAGGTGATGGTGAGGAGAGGCAGGGGCTGATACTTCCAGGTGATGGTGAGGAGAGGCTGGGGGCTGATACTTCCAGGTGATGGTGAGAGAGGCAGGGCTGATACTTCCAGGTGATGGTGAGGAGAGGCGGGCTGATACTTCCAGGTGATGGTGAGGAGAGGCGGGGCTGATACTTCCAGGTGATGGTGAGGAGAGGCGGGGCTGATACTTCCAGGTGATGGTGAGGAGAGGCGGGGCTGATACTTCCAGGTGATGGTGAGGAGAGGCGGGGCTGATACTTACAGGTGATGGTGAGGAGAGGCGGGGCTGATACTTCCAGGTGATGGTGAGGAGAGGCGGGGCTGATACTTCAGGTGATGGTGAGGAGAGAGCTGGGGCTGATACTTCCAGGTGATGGTGAGGAGAGGCGGGGCTGATACTTCCAGGTGATGGTGAGGAGAGGCTGGGCTGATACTCCAGGTGATGGTGAGGAGAGGCAGGGCTGATACTTCCAGGTGATGGTGAGGAGAGGCGGGGCTGATACTTCAGGTGATGGTGAGGAGAGGCAGGGCTGATACTTCCAGGTGATGGTGAGGATGAGGCAGGGCTGATACTCCAGGTGATGGTGAGGAGAGGCAGGGCTGATACTTCCAGGTGATGGTGAGGAGAGGCAGGGCTGATACTTCCAGGTGATGGTGAGGAGAGGCTGATGATACTCCAGGTGATGGTGAGGAGAGGCAGGGCTGATACTTCCAGGTGATGGTGAGGAGAGGCGGGGCTGATACTTCCAGGTTATGGTGAGGAGAGGCGGGGCTGATACTTCCAGGTGATGGTGAGGAGAGGCGGGGCTGATACTTCCAGGTGATGGTGAGTAGAGGCGGGGCTGATACTTCCAGGTGATGGTGAGGAGAGGCGGGGATGATACTTCCAGTTGATGGCGAGGAGAGGCGGGGCTGATACTTCCAGGTGATGGTGAGGAGAGGCAGGGCTGATACTTTTAGGTGATGGTGAGGAGAGGCGGGGCTGATACTTCCAGGTGATGGTGAGGAGAGGCGGGGATGATACTTCCAGGTGATGGTGAGGAGAGGCTGGGGCTGATACTTCTAGGTAATGGTGAGTAGAGGCGGGGCTGATACTTATAGGTGATGGTGAGGAGAGGCGGGGCTGATACTTCCAGGTGATGGTGAGGAGAGGCGGGGCTGATACTTCCAGGTGATGGTGAGGAGAGGCGGGGCTGATACTTCCAGGTGATGGTGAGGAGAGGCGGGGCTGATACTTCCAGGTGATGGTGAGGAGAGGCGGGCTGATACTTCCAGGTGATGGTGAGGAGAGGGGGGCTGATACTTCCAGGTGATGGTGAGGAGAGGCGCAGGGCTGATACTTCCAGGTGATGGTGAGGAGAGGCGGGGCTGATACTTCCAGGTGATGGTGAGGAGAGGCGGGGCTGATACTTCCAGGTGATGGTGAGGAGAGGCGGGGCTGATACTTACAGGTGATGGTGAGGAGAGGCGGGGCTGATACTTCCAGGTGATGGTGAGGAGAGGCGGGGCTGATACTTCCAGGTGATGGTGAGGAGGGATAGGGCTGATACTTCTAGGTAATGGTGAGTAGAGGCGGGGCTGATACTTACAGGTGATGGTGAGGAGGGGCGGGGCTGATACTTCCAGGTGATGGTGAGACGAGGCGGGGCTGATACTTCCAGGTTATGGTGAGGAGAGGTGGGGCTGATACTTCCAGTTGATGGTGAGGAGAGGCAGGGCTGATACTTCCAGGCGATGGTGAGGAGAGGCGGGGCTGATACTTCCAGGTGATGGTGAGGAGAGAGGGGCTGATACTTCCAGGTGATGGTGAGGAGAGGCGGGGCTGATACTTCAGGGTGATGGTGAGGAGAGGCGGGGCTGATACTTCCAGGTGATGGTGAGGAGAGGCGGGGCTGATACTTCCAGGTGATGGTGAGGAGAGGCGGGCTGATACTCTGATACTTCCAGGTGATGGTGAGGAGAGGCAGGGCTGATACTTCCAGGTGATGGTGAGGAGAGGCGGGGCTGATACTCCAGGTGATGGTGAGGAGAGAGCGGGGCTGATACTTCCAGGTGATGGTGAGGAGAGGCAGGGCTGATACTTCCAGGTGATGGTGAGGAGAGGCTGGGGCTGATACTTCCAGGTGATGGTGAGGAGAGGGCAGGCTGATACTTCCAGGTGATGGTGAGGAGAGGCTGGGTTGATACTTCCAGGCGATGGTGAGGAGAGGCTGGGCTGATACTTTCAAGTGATGGTGAGGAGAGGCGGGGCTGATACTTCCTGGTGATGGTGAGGAGAGGCGGGGCAGATACTTCCAGGTGATGGTGAGGAGAGGCTGGGCTGATACTTCCAGGAGATGGTGAGGAGAGGCGGGGCTGATTCTTCCAGGTGATGGTGAGAAGAGGCGGGGCTGATACTTCCAGGTGATGGTGAGGAGAGGCGGGGCTGATACTTCCAGGTGATGGTGAGGAGAGGCGGGGCTGATACTTCCAGGTGATGGTGAGGAGAGGCGGGGCTGATACTCCAGGTGATGGTGAGGAGAGAGCGGGGCTGATACTTACAGGTGATGGTGAGGAGAGGCAGGGGCTGATACTTCCAGGTGATGGTGAGGAGAGGCGGGGCTGATACTTCCAGGTGATGGTGAGGAGAGGCAGGCTGATACTTCAGGTGATGGTGAGGAGAGGCGGGGCTGATACTTCCAGGTGATGGTGAGGAGAGAGGCGGGGCTGATACTTCCAGGTGATGGTGAGGAGAGGCGGGGGCTGATACTTCCAGGTGATGGTGAGGAGAGGCGGGGCTGATACTTCCAGGTGATGGTGAGGAGAGGCAGGGCTGATACTCCAGGTGATGGTGAGGAGAGGCGGGGCTGATACTTCCAGGTGATGGTGAGGAGAGGCAGGGCTGATACTTCCAGGTGATGGTGAGGAGAGGCGGGGGCTGATACTTCCAGGTGATGGTGAGGAGAGAGGCTGGGCTGATACTTCCAGGTGATGGTGAGGAGAGGCGGGGCTGATACTTCCAGGTGATGGTGAGGAGAGGCGGGGCTGATACTTCCAGGTGATGGTGAGGAGAGGCGGGGCTGATACTTCCAGGTGATGGTGAGGAGAGGCGGGGCTGATACTTCCAGGTGATGGTGAGGAGAGGCGGGGCTGATACTTCCAGGTGATGGTGAGGAGAGGCGGGGCTGATACTTCCAGGTGATGGTGAGGAGAGTGGGGCTGATACTTCAGGTGATGGTGAGGAGAGGCGGGGCTGATACTTCCAAGTGATGGTGAGGAGAATCTCGGCTGATACTTACAGGTGATGGCGACGAGAGGCGTGACTGATACTTCCAGGTGATGGTGAGGAGAGGCTGGGCTGATATTTCAAGGTGATGGTGTGGAGAGGCAGGGCTGATACTTCCAGGTGATGGTGAAGAGAGGTAGTGCTGATACTTCCAGGTAATGGTGAGAAGAGGCGGGGCTGATACTTCCAGGTGATGGTGATTAGAGGCGGGGCTGATACTTCCAGGCGATGGTGAGGTGAGGCGGGGCTGATACTTCCAGGTGATGGTGAGGTGAGGGGCAGGCTGATACTTCCAGGTGATGGTGAGGAGAGGCGGGGCTGATACTTCCAGGTGATGGTGAGGAGAGGCAGGGCTGATACTCCAGGTGATGGTGAGGAGAGGTGGGGCTGATACTTCCAGGTGATGGTGAGGAGAGGCTGGGCTGATACTTCCAGGTGATGGTGAGGAGAGGCAGGGCTGATACTTCAGGTGATGGTGAGGAGAGGCAGGGCTGATACTTCCAGGTGATGGTGAGGAGAGGCGGGCTGATACTTCCAGGTGATGGTGAGGAGAGGCGGGGCTGATACTTCCAGGTGATGGTGAGGAGAGGCTGGGCTGATACTTCCAGGTGATGGTGAGAGAGAGGCGGGCTGATACTTCCAGGTGATGGTGAGGAGAGGCGGGGCTGATACTTCCAGGTGATGGTGAGGAGAGGCGGGGCTGATACTTCCAGGTGATGGTGAGGAGAGGCGGGGCTGATACTTCCAGGTGATGGTGAGGAGAGGCTGGGCTGATACTTCCAGGTGATGGTGAGGAGAGGCGGGGCTGATACTTCAGGTGATGGTGAGGAGAGGCTGGGGCTGATACTTCCAGGTGATGGTGAGGAGAGGCAGGGGCTGATACTTCCAGGTGATGGTGAGGAGAGGCGGGGCTGATACTTCCAGGTGATGGTGAGGTGAGGAGAGGCTGGGCTGATACTCCCAGGTGATGGTGAGGAGAGGCGGGGCTGATACTTCCAGGTGATGGTGAGGAGAGGCTGGGCTGATACTTCCAGGTGATGGTGAGGAGAGGCGGGCTGATACTTCCAGGTGATGGTGAGGAGAGGCGGGGCTGATACTTCCAGGTGATGGTGAGGAGAGGCGGGGCTGATACTTCCAGGTGATGGTGAGGAGAGGCGGGGCTGATACTTCCAGGTGATGGTGAGGAGAGAGCAGGGCTGATACTTCCAGGTGATGGTGAGGAGAGGCTGGGCTGATACTTCCAGGTGATGGTGAGGAGAGGCTGGGCTGATACTTCCAGGTGATGGTGAGGAGAGGCGGGGCTGATACTTCCAGGTGATGGTGAGGAGAGGCGGGGCTGATACTTCCCAGGTGATGGTGAGGAGATGTGAGGCTGATACTTACAGGTGATGGTGAGGAGAGGCATGGCTGATACTTCCAGGTTATGGTGAGAAGATGCAGGGCTGATACTTACGCATGATGGTGAGGAGAGGAGGGGCAGATACTTCCAGGTGATGGTGAGGAAAGGCGTGTCTGATAGTTACAGGTTATGGTGAGGAGAGGCTGGGCTGATACTTCCAGGTGATGGTGAGGAGAGAGGCGGGGCTGATACTTCCAGGTGATGGTGAGGAGAGGCTGATGGGGCTGATACTTCCAGGTGATGGTGAGGAGAGGCTGGGCTGATACTTCAGGTGATGGTGAGAGAGAGGCTGGGGCTGATACTTACCAGGTGATGGTGAGGAGAGGCGGGGCTGATACTTCCAGGTGATGGTGAGGAGAGGCGGGGCTGATACTTCCAGGTGATGGTGAGGAGAGGCGGGGCTGATACTTCCAGGTGATGGTGAGGAGAGGTGGGGCTGATACTTCCAGGTGATGGTGAGGAGAGGCGGGGCTGATACTTCCAGGTGATGGTGAGGAGAGGCGGGGCTGATACTTCCAGGTGATGGTGAGGAGAGGCGGGGCTGATACTTCCAGGTGATGGTGAGGAGAGGCGGGGCTGATACTTCCAGGTGATGGTGAGGAGAGGCAGGGCTGATACTTCCAGGTGATGGTGAGGAGAGGCAGGGGCTGATACTTCCAGGTGATGGTGAGGAGAGGTGGGGCTGATACTTCCAGGTGATGGTGAGGAGAGGCGGGGCTGATACTTCCATGTGATGGTGAGGAGAGGCTGGGCTGATACTTCCAGGTGATGGTGAGGAGAGGCGGGGATGATACTTCCATTTGATGGTTAGGAGAGGCGGGGCTGATACTTCCAGGTGATGGTGAAGAGAGGCAGGGCTGATACTTCCAGGTGATGGTGAGGAGAGGTGGGGCTGATACTTCCAGGTGATGGTGAGGAGAGGGGGGCTGATACTTCCAGGTGATGGTGAGGAGAGGCGGGGCTGATGCTTCCAGGTGATGGTGAGGAGAGGCATGGCTGATACTTCCAGGCGATGGTGAGGAGAGGCGGGGCTGATACTTCCAGGTGATGGTGAGGAGAGGCTGGGCTGATACTTCAGGTGATGGTGAGGAGAGGCGGGGCTGATACTTCAGGATGATGGTGAGGAGAGGCAGGGCTGATACTTCCAGGTGATGGTGAGGAGAGGCGGGGCTGATACTTCCAGGTGATGGTGAGGAGAGGCGGGGCTGATACTCCAGGTGATGGTGAGGAGAGGCAGGGCTGATACTTCCAGGTGATGGTGAGGAGAGGCGGGGCTGATACTTCACAGGTGATGGTGAGGAGAGGGGGGCTGATACTTCCAGGTGATGGTGAGGAGAGGCGGGGCTGATACTTACAGGTGATGGTGAGGAGAGGCTGGGCTGATACTTCCAGGCGATGGTGAGGAGGCGGGGCTGATACTTCCAGGTGATGGTGAGGAGAGGCTGGGCTGATACTTCCAGGTGATGGTGAGGAGAGGCAGGGCTGATACTTCCAGGTGATGGTGAGGAGAGGCGGGGCTGATACTTCCAGGCGATGGTGAGGAGAGGCAGGGCTGATACTTCCAGGTGATGGTGAGGAGAGGCAGGGCTGATACTTCCAGGTGATGGTGAGGAGAGGCGGGGATGATACTTCCAGGTGATGGTGAGGAGAGGCGGGGCTGATACTTCCAGGTGATGGTGAGGAGAGGTGGGGCTGATACTTCCAGGTGATGGTGAGGAGAGGCAGGGCTGATACTTCAGGTGATGGTGAGAGGAGGCAGGGCTGATACTTCCAGGTGATGGTGAGGAGAGGCGGGGCTGATACTTCCAGGTGATGGTGAGGAGAGGTGGGGGCTGATACTTCAGGGCGATGGTGAGGAGAGGCGGGGCTGATACTCCAGGTGATGGTGAGGAGAGGCGGGGCTGATACTTCCAGGTGATGGTGAGGAGAGGCTGGGGCTGATACTTCAGGTGATGGTGAGGAGAGGCGGGGCTGATACTTCCAGGTGATGGTGAGGAGAGGCTGGGCTGATACTTCCAGGTGATGGTGAAGAGAGGCTGGGCTGATACTCCAGGCGATGGTGAGGAGAGGCGGGGCTGATACTTCCAGGCGATGGTGAGGAGAGGCTGAGCTGATACTTCCAGGTGATGGTGAGGACATGCGGGGCTGATACGTACAGGTTATGATGTTGAGAGGTGGGGGTCATACTTCCAGGAGATGGTGAGGAGAGGCGGGGCTGATACTTCCAGGTGATGGTGAGAAGAGGCAGGGCTGATACTTCCAGGTGATGGTGAGGAGAGGCGGGGCTGATACTTCCAGGTGATGGTGAGGAGAGGCGGGGCTGATACTTCCAGGTGATGGTGAGGAGAGGCGGGGCTGATACTTCCAGGTGATGGTGAGGAGAGGTGGGCTGATACTTCCAGGTGATGGTGAGGAGAGGCGGGGCTGATTCTTCCAGGCGATGGTGAGGAGAGGCATGGCTGATACTTCCAGGCGATGGTGAGGAGAGGCGGGGCTGATACTTCCAGGTGATGGTGATTAGAGGCGGGGATGATACTTCCAGGTGATGGTGAGGAGAGGCGGGGATGATACTTCCAGTTGATGGTGAGGAGAGGCAGGGGCTGATACTTCAGGTGATGGTGAGGAGAGGCGGGGCTGATACTTTCAGGTGATGGTGAGGAGAGGCGGGGCTGATACTTCCAGGTGATGGTGAGGAGGGCGGGGCTGATACTTCCAGGTGATGGTGAGTAGAGGCGGGGCTGATACTTATAGGTGATGGTGAGGAGAGGCGGGGCTGATACTTCCAGGTGATGGTGAGGAGAGGCGGGGCTGATACTTCCAGGTGATGGTGAGGAGAGGCAGGGGCTGATACTTCAGGTGATGGTGAGGAGAGGCAGGGCTGATACTTCCAGGTGATGGTGAGGAGAGGCGGGGCTGATACTTCCAGGTGATGGTGAGGAGAGGCGGGCTGATACTTTCAGGTGATGGTGAGGAGAGGCGGGGCTGATACTGATACTTCCAGGTGATGGTGAGGAGAGGCTGGGATGATACTTCCAGGTGATGGTGAGGAGAGGCGGGGCTGATACTTCCAGGTGATGGTGAGGAGAGACCGGGATGATACTTTTAGGTAATGGTGAGTAGAGGCGGGGCTCATACTTACAGGCGATGGTGAGGAGAGGTGGAGCTCATACTTCAAGGTGATGGTGAGGAGAGGCAGGGCTGATACTTCCAAGTGAAGGTGAGGAGAGGTGGGGCTGATACTTCCAGTTGATGGTGAGGAGAGGCAGGGCTGATACTTCCAGGCAATGGTGAGGAGAGGCAAGGCTGATACTTCAGGTGATGGTGAGGAGAGGCAGGGCTGATACTTACAGGCGATGGTGAGGAGAGGCGGGGCTGATACTTACAGGCGATGGTGAGGAGAGGCGGGGCTGATACTTCCAGGTGATGGTGAGGAGAGGCGGGGCTGATACTTCCAGGTGATGGTGAGGAGAGGCTGGGGCTGATACTTCCAGGTGATGGTGAGGAGAGGCGGGGCTGATACTTCCAGGTGATGGTGAGGAGAGGCAGGGCTGATACTTACAGGTGATGGTGAGGAGAGGCAACTGATACTTCCAGGTGATGGTGAGGAGATGCGGGTCTGATACTTACAGGTGATGGTGAGGAGAGGAGGGGCAGATACATCCAGGTGATGGTGAGGAAAGGCGGGGCTGATACTTCCAGGTGATGGTGAGGAGAGGCGGGGCTGATACTTCCAGGTGATGGTGAGGAGAGCCGTGGCTGATACTTACAGGTGATGGTGAGGAGAGGAGGGGCTGATACTCCAGGTGATGGTGAGGAGAGGCAGGGCTGATACTTCCAGGTGATGGTGAGGAGAGGCGGGGCTGATACTTCACAGGTGATGGTGAGGAGAGGCGGGGCTGATACTTCCAGGTGATGGTGAGAGAGAGCGGGGCTGATACTTCCAGGTGATGGTGAGGAGGAGGGGCGGCCTGATACTTCCAGGTGATGGTGAGAGAGGCAGGGCTGATACTTCCAGGTGATGGTGAGGAGAGGCTGGGCTGATACTTCCAGGTGATGGTGAGGAGAGGCGGGGCTGATACTTCCAGGTGATGGTGAGGAGAGGCAGGGCTGATACTTCCAGGTGATGGTGAGGAGAGGCGGGGCTGATACTTCCAGGCAATGGTGAGGAGAGGCGGGGCTGATACTTCCAGGTGATGGTGAGGAGAGGCGGGGCTGATACTCCAGGTGATGGTGAGGAGAGGCGGGGCTGATACTTCCAGGTGATGGTGAGGAGAGGCGGGGCTGATACTTCCAGGTGATGGTGAGGAGAGGCGGGGCTGATACTTCCAGGTGATGGTGAGGAGAGGCGGGGCTGATACTTCCAGGTGATGGTGAGAGAGAGGCAGGGGCTGATACTTCCAGGCGATGGTGAGGAGAGGCAGGGCTGATACTTCCAGGTGATGGTGAGGAGAGGCGGGGCTGATACTTCCAGGTGATGGTGAGGAGAGGCAGGGCTGATACTTCCAGGTGATGGTGAGGAGAGGCTGGGCTGATACTTCCAGGTGATGGTGAGGAGAGGCGGGGCTGATACTTCCAGGTGATGGTGAGGAGAGGCGGGGCTGATACTTCCAGGTGATGGTGAGGAGAGGCAGGGCTGATACTTCCAGGTGATGGTGAGGAGAGGCGGGGCTGATACTTCCAGGTGATGGTGAGGAGAGGCGGGCTGATACTTACAGGTGATGGTGAGGAGAGGCGGGGCTGATACTTCCAGGTGATGGTGAGGAGAGGCGGCGCTGATACTTCCAGGTTATGGTGAGGAGAGGTGGGGCTGATACTTCCAGTTGATGGTGAGGAGAGGCAGGGCTGATACTTCCAGGTGATGGTGAGGAGAGGCGGGGCTGATACTTACAGGCAATGGTGAGGAGAGGCGGCTGATACTTACAGGCGATGGTGAGGAGAGGCGGGGTGGTACTTCCAGGTGATGGTGAGGAGAGGCGGGGCTGATACTTCCAGGTGATGGTGAGGAGAGGCAGGGCTGATACTTCCAGGTGATGGTGAGGAGAGGCGGGGCTGATACTTCCAGGTGATGGTGAGGAGAGGCGGGGCTGATACTTCCAGGTGATGGTGAGGAGAGGCGGGGCTGATACTTCCAGGTGATGGTGAGGAGAGGCGGGGCTGATACTTCCAGGTGATGGTGAGGAGAGGCGGGGCTGATACTTCCAGGTGATGGTGAGAGAGGGCGGGGCTGATACTTCCAGGTGATGGTGAGGAGAGGCAGGGCTGATACTTCCAGGTGATGGTGAGGAGAGGCGGGGCTGATACTTCCAGGTGATGGTGAGGAGAGGCAGGGGCTGATACTTCAGGTGATGGTGAGGAGAGGCTGGCTGGGGCTGATACTTCCAGGTGATGGTGAGGAGAGGCGGGGCTGATACTTCCAGGTGATGGTGAGGAGAGGCGGGGCTGATACTTTCCAGGTGATGGTGAGGAGAGGGCTGGGCTGATACTTCCAGGTGATGGTGAGGAGAGGCGGGGCTGATACTTCCAGGTGATGGTGAGAGAGGCGGGGCTGATACTTCCAGGTGATGGTGAGGAGAGGCGGGGCTGATACTTCCAGGTGATGGTGAGGAGAGGCAGGGCTGATATTTCCAGGTAATGTTGAGGAGAGGCGGGGCTGATACTTCCAGGTGATGGTGAGGAGAGGTCTGGCTGATACTTCCAGGTGATGGTGAGGAGAGAGATACGGGCTGATACTTCCAGGTGATGGTGAGGAGAGGCGGGGCTGATACTTCCAGGTGATGGTGAGGAGGCGGGGGCTGATACTTCCAGGTGATGGTGAGGAGAGGCGGGGCTGATACTTCCAGGTGATGGTGAGGAGAGGCGGGGCTGATACTCCAGGTGATGGTGAGGAGAGGCGGGGCTGATACTTCCAGGTGATGGTGAGGAGAGGCTGGGCTGATACTTCCAGGTGATGGTGAGGAGAGGCAGGGCTGATACTTCCAGGTGATGGTGAGGAGAGGCAGGGGCTGATACTTCCAGGTGATGGTGAGGAGAGGGGGCTGATACTTCCAGGTGATGGTGAGGAGAGGCGGGGCTGATACTTCCAGGTGATGGTGAGGAGAGGCTGGGGCTGATACTTCCAGGTGATGGTGAGGAGAGGCGGGGCTGATACTTCCAGGTGATGGTGAGGAGAGAGGCGGGGCTGATACTTCAAGGTGATGGTGAGGAGAGGCAGGGCTGATACTTCAGGTGATGGTGAGGAGAGGCAGGGCTGATACTTCCAGGTGATGGTGAGGAGAGGCGGGGCTGATACTCCAGGTGATGGTGAGAGAGAGGCGGGGCTGATACTTCCAGGTGATGGTGAGGAGAGGTTGGGCTGATACTTCCAGGTGATGGTGAGAGAGGTGGGGCTGATACTTCCAGGCGATGGTGAGGAGAGGCAGGGCTGATACTTCCAGGTGATGGTGAGGAGAGGCGGGGGCTGATACTTCCAGGTGATGGTGAGGAGAGGCGGGGCTGATACTTCCAGGTGATGGTGAGGAGAGGCGGGGCTGATACTTCCAGGTGATGGTGAGGAGAGGCGGGGCTGATACTTCAGGTGATGGTGAGGAGAGGCGGGGCTGATACTTCCAGGTGATGGTGAGGAGAGGCGGGGCTGATACTTCCAGGTGATGGTGAGGAGAGGCGGGGCTGATACTTCCAGGTGATGGTGAGGAGAGGCGGGGCTGATACTTCAGGTGATGGTGAGGAGAGGAGGCAGGGCTGATACTTCAGGTGATGGTGAGGAGAGGCAGGGCTGATACTTCCAGGTGATGGTGAGGAGAGGCGGGGCTGATACTTCCAGGTGATGGTGAGGAGAGGGCGGGGCTGATACTTCAGGTGATGGTGAGGAGAGGCGGGGCTGATACTTCCAGTTGATGGTGAGTAGAGGCGGGGCTGATACTTCCAGGTGATGGTGAGGAGAGGATGGGCTGATTCTTCCAGGTGATGGTGATGAGAGGCTGGGCTGATACTTCCAGGTGATGGTGGGGCCGATACTTACAGGTGATGGTGAAGAGAGGCAGGGCTGATATTTCCAGGTGATGGTGAGGAGAGGAGGGGCTGATACTTCTAGGGGATTGTGAAGAGAGGCGGGGCTGATACTTCCAGGTGATGGTGAGGAGAGGCGGGGCTGATACTACCCAAGTGATGGTTTGGAGAGGCGGGTCGGATACTTCCAGGTGATGGTGAGGAGAGGCGGGGCTGATACTTCCTGGCGATGGTGAGGACAGGCGGGGCTGATACTTCCAGGTGATGGTGAGGAGAGGCAGGGCTGATACTTCCAGGTGATGGTGAGGAGAGGCGGGGGCTGATACTCCAGGTGATGGTGAGGAGAGGCGGGGCTGATACTTCCAGGTGATAGTGAAGAGAGGCGGGGCTGATACTTCCAGGTGATGGTGAGGATAGGCAGGGCTGAAACTTTCAGGTGATGGTGAGTACGGGCAGGGCTGATACTTCCAGGTGATGGTGTGAAGAGGCAGGGCTGATACTTCCAGGTGATGGTGAGGACAGGCGGGGCTGAAACTTTCAGGTGATGGTGAGGAGAGGCGGGGCTGATACTTCCAGGTGATGGTGTGAGGAGGCGGGGCTGATACTTCCAGGTGATGGTGAGGAGAGGCGGGGCTGATACTTCCAGGTGATGGTGAGGAGAGGCGGGCTGATACTTCCAGGTGATGGTGAGGAGAGGCGGGGCTGATACTTCCAGGTGATGGTGAGGAGAGGCAGGGCTGATACTTCCAGGTGATGGTGAGGAGAGGCAGGGGCTGATACTTCCAGGTGATGGTGAGGAGAGGCAGGGCTGATACTTCCAGGTGATGGTGAGGAGAGGCGGGGCTGATACTTCCAGGCGATGGTGAGGAGAGGCGGGGCTGATACTTCCAGGTGATGGTGAGGAGAGGCGGGGCTGATACTCCAGGTGATGGTGAGGAGAGGCGGGGCTGATACTTCCAGGTGATGGTGAGGAGAGGCGGGGCTGATACTTCCAGGTGATGGTGAGGAGAGGCAGGGGATGATACTTCCAGGTGATGGTGAGGAGAGGCGGGCTGATACTTCCAGGTGATGGTGAGGAGAGGCAGGGCTGATACTTCCAGGTGATGGTGAGGAGAGGCGGGGCTGATACTTCAGGTGATGGTGAGGAGAGGCAGGGCTGATACTTCCAGGTGATGGAGAGGAGAGGCGGGGCTGAAACTTTCAGATGATGGTTAGGAGATGCGGGGCTGATACTTCCAGGTTATGGTTTGAAGAGGCGGGGCTGATACTTTAAGGTGATGGTGAGGAGAGGGGGCTGATACTTCCAGGTGATGGTGAGGAGAGGCGGGGCTGATACTTCCAGGTGATGGTGAGGAGAGGCGGGGCTGATACTTCCAGGTGATGGTGAGGAGAGGCGGGGCTGATACTTCCAGGTGATGGTGAGGAGAGGCGGGGCTGATACTTCCAGGTGATGGTGAGGAGAGGCGGGGCTGATACTTCCAGGTGATGGTGAGGAGAGGCGGGGCTGATACTTCCAGGTGATGGTGAGGAGAGGCGGGCTGATACTTCCAGGTGATGGTGAGGAGAGGCGGGGCTGATACTTCCAGGTGATGGTGAGGAGAGAGGGGGGCTGATACTTCCAGGTGATGGTGAGGAGAGGCGGGGCTGATACTTCCAGGTGATGGTGAGGAGAGGCTGGGGCTGATACTTCAGGTGATGGTGAGGAGAGGCGGGGCTGATACTTCCAGGTGATGGTGAGGAGAGGCAGGGGCTGATACTTCCAGGTGATGGTGAGGAGAGGCGGGGCTGATACTTCCAGGCGATGGTGAGGAGAGGTGGGGCTGATACTTCCAGGTGATGGTGAGGAGAGGCGGGGCTGATACTTCCAGGTGATGGTGAGGAGAGGCTGGGCTGATACTTCCAGGTGATGGTGAGGAGAGGCGGGGATGATACTTCCATTTGATGGTTAGGAGAGGCAGGGCTGATACTTCCAGGTGATGGTGAAGGGAGGCAGGGCTGATACTTCCAGGTGATGGTGAGGAGAGGCGGGGCTGATACTTCCAGGTGATGGTGAGGAGAGGTGGGGCTGATACTTCCAGGTGATGGTGAGGAGAGGCGGGGCTGATACTTCCAGGTGATGGTGAGGAGAGGCGGGGCTGATACTTCCAGGCGATGGTGAGGAGAGGCGGGGCTGATACTCACAGGCGATGGTGAGGAGAGGCTGAGCTGATACTTCCAGGCAATGGTGAGGAGAGGCGTGGCTGATACTCATAGGCGATGGTGAGGAGTGGCAGGGCTGATACTTCCAGGTGATGGTGAGGAGAGGCGGGCTGATACTTCCAGGTGATGGTGAGGAGAGGCGAGGCTGAAACTTTCAGGTGATGGTGAGGAGAGGCGGGGCTGATACTTCCAGGTGATGGTGTGAAGAGGCGGGGCTGATACTTCCAGGTGATGGTTAGGAGAGACGGGGTTGATACTTCCAGGTGATGGTGAGGAGAGGCGGGCTGATACTTCCAAGTGATGGTGAGGAGAGGCGGGGCGGATACTTCCAGGTGATGGTGAGGAGAGGCGGGGCTGATACTTCCAGGTGATGGTGAGGAGAGGCAGGGCTGATACTTCCAGGTGATGGTGAGGAGAGGCAGGGCTGATACTTCCAGGTGATGGTGAGGAGAGGCTGGGCTGATACTTCCAGGTGATGGTGAGGAGAGGCGGGGCTGATACTTCCAGGTGATGGTGAGGAGAGGCTGGGGCTGATACTTCCAGGTGATGGTGAGGAGAGGCGGGGCTGATACTCCAGGTGATGGTGAGGAGAGAGGCGGGGCTGATACTTCCAGGTGATGGTGAGGAGAGAGCTGGGGCTGATACTTCCAGGCGATGGTGAGGAGAGGCAGGGGCTGATACTTCCAGGTGATGGTGAGGAGAGGCGGGGCTGATACTTCCAGGTGATGGTGAGGAGAGGCGGGGCTGATACTTGATGGTGAGGAGGCAGGTGATGGTGAGGAGAGGCTGGGCTGATACTTCAGGTGATGGTGAGGAGAGGCAGGGCTGATACTTCCAGGTGATGGTGAGGAGAGGCGGGGCTGATACTTCCAGGTGATGGTGAGGAGAGGCGGGGCTGATACTTCCAGGTGATGGTGAGGAGAGGCAGGGCTGATACTTCCAGGTGATGGTGAGGAGAGGCGGGGCTGATACTTTCAGGTGATGGTGAGGAGAGGCTGGGCTGATACTTCAGGTGATGGTGAGGAGAGGCGGGCTGATACTTCACAGGTGATGGTGAGGAGAGGCGGGGCTGATACTTCCAGGTGATGGTGAGGAGAGGCGGGGCTGATACTTCCAGGTGATGGTGAGGAGAGAGGCTGGGCTGATACTTCCAGGTGATGGTGAGGAGAGGCGGGGCTGATACTTCCAGGTGATGGAGATGGTGAGGTGAAGAGGAGGCTGGGGCTGATACTTCCAGGGTGATGGTGAGGAGAGGCGGGGCTGATACTTCCAGGTGATGGTGAGGAGAGGCGGGCTGATACTTCCAGGTGATGGTGAGGAGAGGCGGGCTGATACTTCCAGGTGATGGTGAGGAGAGGCGGGGCTGATACTTCCAGGTGATGGTGAGGAGAGGCGGGGCTGATACTTCCAGGTGATGGTGAGGAGAGGCGGGGCTGATACTTCCAGGTGATGGTGAGGAGAGGCGGGGCTGATACTTCCAGGTGATGGTGAGGAGAGGCGGGCTGATACTTCCAGGTGATGGTGAGGAGAGGCGGGGCTGATACTTCCAGGTGATGGTGAGGAGAGGCGGGGCTGATACTTCCTGGTGATGGTTAGGAGAGGCGGGGCTGATACATCCAGGTGATGGTGAGGAGAGGCATGGCTGATACTTCTAGGTGATGGTGAGGAGAGGCAGGGCTGATACTTATAGGTAATGGTGAGGAGAGGTGGGGCTGATACTTCCAGGTGATGGTGAGGAGAGGCGGGGCTGATACTTCCAGGTGATGGTGAGGAGAGGCGGGGCTGATACTTCCAGGTGATGGTGAGGAGAGGCAGGGGCTGATACTTCAGGTGATGGTGAGGAGAGGCGGGGCTGCTACTTATAGGCGATGGTGAGGAGAGGCGGGGTGATACTTACAGGCGATGGTGAGGAGAGGCGGGCTGATACTTCCAGGCGATGGTGAGGAGAGGCGGGGCTGATACTTCCAGGTGATGGTTAGGAGAGAGGCTGGGCTGATACTTCCAGGTGATGGTGAGGAGAGGCGGGGCTGATACTTCCAGGTGATGGTGAGGAGAGGCTGGGGCTGATACTTCCAGGTGATGGTGAGGAGAGGCGGGCTGATACTTCCAGGTGATGGTGAGGAGAGGCGGGGCTGATACTTCCAGGTGATGGTGAGGAGAGGCGGGGCTGATACTTCCAGGTGATGGTGAGGAGAGGCAGGGGCTGATACTTCCAGGTGATGGTGAGGAGAGGCGGGGCTGATACTTCCAGGTGATGGTGAGGAGAGGCGGGCTGATACTTCCAGGTGATGGTGAGGAGAGGCTGGGGCTGATACTTCCAGGTGATGGTGAGGAGAGGCGGGGCTGATACTTCCAGGTGATGGTGAGGAGAGGCAGGGCTGATACTTCCAGGTGATGGTGAGGAGAGGCAGGGCTGATACTTCCAGGTGATGGTGAGGAGAGGCGGGGCTGATACTTCCAGGTGATGGTGAGGAGAGGCGGGGCTGATACTTTCCAGGTGATGGTGAGGAGAGGCGGGGCTGATACTTCCAGGTGATGGTGAGGAGAGGCAGGGCTGATACTTCCAGGTGATGGTGAGGAGAGGCTGGGCTGATACTTCCAGGTGATGGTGAGGAGAGGCGGGGCTGATACTTCCAGGTGATGGTGAGGAGAGGCGGGGCTGATACTTCCAGGTGATGGTGAGGAGAGGCGGGGCTGATACTTCCAGGTGATGGTGAGGAGAGGCGGGGCTGATACTTCCAGGCGATGGTGAGGAGAGGCGGGGCTGATACTTCCAGGTGATGGTGAGGAGAGGCGGGGCTGATACTTCCAGGTGATGGTGAGGAGAGGCGGGGCTGATACTTCCAGGTGATGGTGAGGAGAGGCGGGGCTGATACTTCCAGGTGATGGTGAGGAGAGGCGGGGCTGATACTTCCAGGTGATGGTGAGGAGAGGCGGGGCTGATACTTCCAGGTGATGGTGAGGAGAGGCAGGGGCTGATACTTCCAGGTGATGGTGAGGAGAGGCAGGGCTGATACTTCCAGGTGATGGTGAGGAGAGGCGGGGCTGATACTTCCAGGTGATGGTGAGGAGAGGCGGGGCTGATACTTCCAGGTGATGGTGAGGAGAGGCGGGGCTGATACTTCCAGGTGATGGTGAGGAGAGGCGGGGCTGATACTTCCAGGTGATGGTGAGGAGAGGCGGGGCTGATACTTCCAGGCGATGGTGAGGAGAGGCGGGGCTGATACTCACAGGCGATGGTGAGGAGAGGCTGGGCTGATACTTCCAGGCGATGGTGAGGAGAGGCGGGGCTGATACTTCCAGGTGATGGTGAGGAGAGGCGGGGCTGATACTTCCAGGTGATGGTGAGGAGAGGCGGGGCTGATACTTCCAGGTGATGGTGAGGAGAGGCGGGGCTGATACTTCCAGGTGATGGTGAGGAGAGGCGGGGCTGATACTTCCAGGTGATGGTGAGGAGAGGCAGGGCTGATACTTCCAGGTGATGGTGAGGAGAGGCGGGGCTGATACTTCCAGGTGATGGTGAGGAGAGGTGGGGCTGATACTTCCAGGTGATGGTGAGGAGAGGCGGGGCTGATACTTCCAGGTGATGGTGAGGAGAGGCAGGCTGATACTTCCAGGTGATGGTGAGGAGAGAGGCGGGGCTGATACTTCCAGGTGATGGTGAGGAGAGGCGGGGCTGATACTTCCAGGTGATGGTGAGGAGAGGCGGGGCTGATACTTCCAGGTGATGGTGAGGAGAGGCGGGGCTGAAACTTTCAGGTGATGGTGAGGAGAGGCTGGGCTGATACTTCCAGGCGATGGTGAGGAGAGGCGGGGCTGATACTTCCAGGAGATGGTGAGGAGAGGCGGGGCTGTTACTTCTATTTGATAGTTAGGAGAGGCTGGGCTGATACTTCCAGGTGATGGTGAGGAGAGGCGGGGCTGATACTTCCAGGTGATGGTGAGGAGAGGCAGGGCTGATACTTCCAGGTGATGGTGAGGAGAGGCGGGCTGATACTTCCAGGTGATGGTGAGGAGAGGCGAGGCTGAAACTTTCAGGTGATGGTGAGGAGAGGCGGGGCTGATACTTCCAGGTGATGGTGAGGAGAGGCGGGGCTGATACTTCCAGGTGATGGTGAGGAGAGGCGGGGCTGATACTTCCAGGTGATGGTGAGGAGAGGCGGGGCTGATACTTACAGGTGATGGTGAGGAGAGGCTGAGCTGATACTTCCAGGTGATTGTGAGGAGAGGCGGGGCTGATACTTCCAGGTGATGGAGAGGAGAGGCGGGGCTGATACTTCCAGGTGATGGTGAGGAGAGGCGGGGCTGATACTTCCAGGTGATGGTGAGGAGAGGCAGGGCTGATACTTCCAGGCGATGGTGAGGAGAGGCGGGGCTGATACTTACAGGCGATGGTGAGGAGAGGTGGGGCTGATACTTCCAGGTGATGGTGAGGAGAGGCTGGGCTGATACTCCAGGTGATGGTGAGGAGAGGGCGGGCTGATACTTCCAGGTGATGGTGAGGAGAGGCGGGGCTGATACTTCCAGGTGATGGTGAGGAGAGGCAGGGCTGATACTTCCAGGTGATGGTGAGGAGAGGCGGGGCTGATACTTCCAGGTGATGGTGAGGAGAGGCGGGCTGATACTTCCAGGTGATGGTGAGGAGAGGCGGGGCTGATACTTCCAGGTGATGGTGAGGAGAGGCGGGGCTGATACTTCCAGGTGATGGTGAGGAGAGGCAGGGATGATACTTCCAGTTGAAGGCAAGGAGAGGCGGGGGCTGATACTTCCAGGTAATGGTAAGGAGGGGCAGGGCTGATACTTCCAGGTGATGGTGAGGAGAGGCGGGGCTGATACTTCCAGGTGATGGTGAGGAGAGGCAGGGCTGATACTTCCAGGTGATGGTGAGGAGAGGTGGGGCTGATACTTCCAGGTGATGGTGAGGAGAGGCGGGGCTGATACTTCCAGGTGATGGTGAGGAGAGGCGGGGCTGATACTTCCAGGTGATGGTGAGGAGAGGCGGGCTGATACTTCCAGGCGATGGTGAGGAGAGGCTGGGGCTGATACTTCCAGGTGATGGTGAGGAGAGGCGGGGCTGATACTTCCAGGTGATGGTGAGGAGAGGCGTGGCTGATACTTCCAGGTGATGGTGAGGAGAGGCGGGGCTGATACTTACAGGTGATGGTGAGGAGAGGCGGGGCTGATACTTCCAGGTGATGGTGAGGAGAGGCGGGGCTGATACTTCCAGGTGATGGTGAGGAGAGGCGGGGCTGATACTTCAGGTGATGGTGAGGAGAGGCTGGGCTGATACTTCCAGGTGATGGTGAGGAGAGGTGGGGCTGATACTTCCAGGTGATGGTGAGGAGAGGCTGGGCTGATACTTCCAGGTGATGGTGAGGAGAGGCGGGGCTGATACTTCCAGGTGATGGTGAGAGAGGCGGGGCTGATACTTCCAGGTGATGGTGAGGAGAGGCGGGGCTGATACTTCCATGCGATGGTGAGGAGAGGCGGGGCTGATACATCCAGGTGATGGTGAGAATAGGCGGGGCTGATACTTTCAGGTGGTGATTAGGAGAGTCGGGATTGATACTTCCAGGTGGTGGTGAGGAGAGGCGGGGCTGATACTTCCTGGTGATGGTGAGGAGAGGCGGGGCTGATACATCCATGTGATGGTGAGGAAGGGCTGGGTTGATACTTTCAAGTGATGGTAAGGAGAGGCGGGGCTGATACTTCCAGGTGATGGTGAGGAGAGGCAGGGCTGATACTTCCAGGTGATGGTGAGGAGAGGAGGGGCAGATACTTCCAGGTGATGGTGAGGAGAGGCGGGGCTGATACTTCCAGGTGATGGTGAGGAGAGGCGGGGCTGATACTTCCAGGTGATGGTGAGGAGAGGCGGGGCTGATACTTCCAGGTGATGGTGAGGAGAGGCGGGGCTGATACTTCCAGGTGATGGTGAGGAGAGAGGCGGGGCTGATACTTCCAGGTGATGGTGAGGAGAGGCGGGGCTGATACTTCCAGGTGATGGTGAGGAGAGGCGGGGCTGATACTTCCAGGTGATGGTGAGGAGAGGCAGGGCTGATACTTCCAGGTGATGGTGAGGAGAGGCTGGGCTGATACTTCCAGGTGATGGTGAGGAGAGGCGGGGCTGATACTTCCAGGTGATGGTGAGGAGAGGCGGGGCTGATACTTCCAGGTGATGGTGAGGAGAGGCGGGGCTGATACTTCCAGGTGATGGTGAGGAGAGGCGGGGCTGATACTTACTTCAATGGTGAGGAGAGGCGGGGCTGATACTTCCAGGTGATGGTGAGGAGAGGCGGGGCTGATACTTCCAGGTGATGGTGAGGAGAGGCAGGGCTGATACTTCCAGGTGATGGTGAGGAGAGGCGGGGCTGATACTTCCAGGTGATGGTGAGGAGAGGTGGGGCTGATACTTCCAGGTGATGGTGAGGAGAGGCAGGGCTGATACTTCCAGGTGATGGTGAGGAGAGGCGGGGCTGATACTTCCAGGTGATGGTGAGGAGAGGCAGGGCTGATACTTCCAGGTGATGGTGAGGAGAGGCAGGGCTGATACTTCCAGGTGATGGTGAGGAGAGGCTGGGCTGATACTTCCAGGTGATGGTGAGGAGAGGCGGGGCTGATACTCCAGGTGATGGTGAGGAGAGGCTGGGGCTGATACTTCCAGGTGATGGTGAGGAGAGGCGGGGCTGATACTTCCAGGTGATGGTGAGGAGAGGCGGGGCTGATACTTCAGGTGATGGTGAGGAGAGGCGGGGCTGATACTTCCAGGTGATGGTGAGGAGAGGCGGGGCTGATACTTCCAGGTGATGGTGAGGAGAGGCGGGGCTGATACTTCCAGGTGATGGTGAGGAGAGGCAGGGCTGATACTTCCAGGTGATGGTGAGGAGAGGCGTGGCTGATACTTTCAGGTGATGGTGAGGAGAGGAGGGGCTGATACTTCCAGGTGATGGTGAGGAGAGGCGGGGCTGATACTTCCAGGTGATGGTGAGGAGAGGCGGGGCTGATACTTCCAGGTGATGGTGAGAGAGAGGCGGGGGCTGATACTTCCAGGTGATGGTGAGGAGAGAGGCGGGGCTGATACTTCCAGGTGATGGTGAGGAGAGGCAGGGGCTGATACTTCCAGGTGATGGTGAGGAGAGGCGGGGGCTGATACTTCCAGGTGATGGTGAGGAGAGGCGGGGCTGATACTTCCAGGTGATGGTGAGGAGAGGCGGGCTGATACTTCCAGGTGATGGTGAGGAGAGGCAGGGCTGATACTTCCAGGTGATGGTGAGGAGAGGCGGGGCTGATACTTCCAGGTGATGGTGAGGAGAGGCGGGGCTGATACTTCCAGGTGATGGTGAGGAGAGGCGGGGCTGATACTTCCAGGTGATGGTGAGGAGAGGCGGGGCTGATACTTCCAGGTGATGGTGAGGAGAGGCGGGGCTGATACTTCCAGGTGATGGTGAGGAGAGGCGGGGCTGATACTTCCAGGTGATGGTGAGGAGAGGCAGGGCTGATACTTCCAGGTGATGGTGAGGAGAGGCAGGGCTGATACTTCCAGGTGATGGTGAGGAGAGGCGGGGCTGATACTTCCAGGTGATGGTGAGGAGAGAGGCGGGCTGATACTTCCAGGTGATGGTGAGGAGAGGCAGGGCTGATACTTCCAGGTGATGGTGAGGAGAGGCGGGGCTGATACTTCCAGGTGATGGTGAGGAGAGGTGGGGCTGATACTTCCAGGTGATGGTGAGGAGAGGCGGGGCTGATACTTCCAGGTGATGGTGAGGAGAGGCGGGGCTGATACTTCCAGGTGATGGTGAGGAGAGAGGCTGGGGCTGATACTTCCAGGTGATGGTGAGGAGAGGCGGGGCTGATACTTCCAGGTGATGGTGAGGAGAGGCAGGGCTGATACTTCCAGGTGATGGTGAGGAGAGGCGGGGCTGATACTTCCAGGTGATGGTGAGGAGAGGCTGGGCTGATACTTCCAGGTGATGGTGAGGAGAGGCGGGGCTGATACTTCCAGGTGATGGTGAGGAGAGGCGGGCTGATACTTCCAGGTGATGGTGAGGAGAGGCGGGGCTGATACTTCCAGGTGATGGTGAGGAGAGGCGGGGGGCTGATACTTCCAGGTGATGGTGAGGAGAGGCAGGGCTGATACTTCCAGGTGATGGTGAGGAGAGGCAGGGCTGATACTTCCAGGTGATGGTGAGGAGAGGCGGGGCTGATACTTCCAGGTGATGGTGAGGAGAGGCTGGGCTGATACTTCCAGGTGATGGTGAGGAGAGGCGGGGCTGATACTTCCAGGTGATGGTGAGGAGAGGCAGGGCTGATACTTCCAGGTGATGGTGAGGAGAGGCGGGGCTGATACTTCCAGGTGATGGTGAGGAGAGGCTGGGCTGATACTTCCAGGTGATGGTGAGGAGAGGCGGGGCTGATACTTCCAGGTGATGGTGAGGAGAGGCGGGGCTGATACTTCCAGGTGATGGTGAGGAGAGGCATGGGGCTGATACTTCCAGGTGATGGTGAGAGAGGCAGGGCTGATACTTCCAGGTGATGGTGAGGAGAGAGGCAGGGCTGATACTTCCAGGTGATGGTGAGGAGAGGTGGGGGCTGATACTTCCAGGTGATGGTGAGGAGAGGCGGGGCTGATACTTCCAGGTGATGGTGAGGAGAGGCGGGGCTGATACTTCCAGGTGATGGTGAGGAGAGGCGGGGCTGATACTTCCAGGTGATGGTGAGGAGAGGCGGGGGCTGATACTTCAGGTGATGGTGAGGAGAGGCGGGGCTGATACTTCCAGGTGATGGTGAGGAGAGGCAGGGCTGATACTTCCAGGTGATGGTGAGGAGAGGCGGGGCTGATACTTCCAGGTGATGGTGAGGAGAGGCGGGGCTGATACTTCCAGGTGATGGTGAGGAGAGGCAGGGCTGATACTTCCAGGTGATGGTGAGGAGAGGCGGGGCTGATACTTCCAGGTGATGGTGAGGAGAGGCGGGGCTGATACTTCCAGGTGATGGTGAGGAGAGGCGGGGCTGATACTTAAACGTGATGGTGAGGAGAGGCGGGCTGATACTTCTAGGTTATGGTGAGGAAGGGTGGGGCTGATACTACCAGTTGATGGTGAGGAGAGGCAGGGCTGATACTTCCAGGTGATGGTGAGGAGAGGCGGGGCTGAAACTTCCAGGCGATGGTGAGGAGAGGCGGGGCTGATACTTACAGGTGATGGAGAGGAGAGGTGGGGCTGATACTTCCATGCGATGGTGAGGAGAGGCGGGGCTGATACTTACAGGTGATGGTGAAGAGAGGCGGGGTGATAATTCCAGGAGATGGTGAAGAGAGGTTGAGCTGATACTTCCAGGTGATGGTGAGGAGAGGCGGTGCTGATACTTCCATGTGATGGTGAGGAGAGGCTGGGCTGATACTTCCAGGTGATGGTGAGGAGAGGCGGGGATGATACTTCCAGGTGATGGTGAGGAGAGGCAGGGCTGATACTTCCAGGTGATGGTGATTAGAGGAGGGGCTGATACTTCCAGGTGATGGTGAGGAGAGGCGGGGCTGATACTTCCAGGTGATGGTGAAGAGAGGCGGGGCTGATACTTCCAGGTGATGGTGAGGAGAGAGAGGCGTGGGGCTGATACTTCCAGGTGATGGTGAGGAGAGGCAGGGGCTGATACTTCCAGGTGATGGTGAGGAGAGGCGGGCTGATACTTCCAGGTGATGGTGAGGGAGGCGGGGCTGATACTTCCAGGTGATGGTGAGGAGAGGCAGGGCTGATACTTCCAGGTGATGGTGAGGAGAGTGGGGCTGATACTCCAGGTGATGGTGAGGAGAGGCAGGGCTGATACTTCAGGTGATGGTGAGGAGAGGCAGGGCTGATACTTCCAGGTGATGGTGAGGAGAGAGCGGGGCTGATACTTCCAGGTGATGGTGAGGAGAGGCGGGGCTGATACTTCCAGGTGATGGTGAGGAGAGGCGGGGCTGATACTTAGGTGATGGTGAGGAGAGGCAGGGCTGATACTTCCAGGTGATGGTGAGGAGAGGCGGGGCTGATACTTCCAGGTGATGGTGAGGAGAGGCGGGGCTGATACTTCCAGGTGATGGTGAGGAGAGGCGGGGCTGATACTTCCAGGTGATGGTGAGGAGAGGTGGGGCTGATACTTCCAGGTGATGGTGAGGAGAGGCGGGGCTGATACTTCCAGGTGATGGTGAGGAGAGGCTGGGCTGATATTCCAGGTGATGGTGAGGAGAGGCGGGGCTGATACTTCCAGGTGATGGTGAGGAGAGGCAGGGCTGATACTTCCAGGTGATGGTGAGGAGAGGCGGGGATGATACTTCCAGGTGATGGTGAGGAGAGGGCGGGGCTGATACTTCCAGGTGATGGTGAGGAGAGGCGGGGGCTGATACTTCCAGGTGATGGTGAGGAGAGGCGGGCTGATACTTCCAGGTGATGGTGAGGAGAGGCAGGGCTGATACTTCCAGGTGATGGTGAGGAGAGGAGAGGGCTGATACTTCCAGGTGATGGTGAGGAGAGGCGGGGCTGATACTTCCAGGTGATGGTGAGGAGAGGCAGGGCTGATACTTCCAGGTGATGGTGAGGAGGAGAGGCGGGCTGATACTTCCAGGTGATGGTGAGGAGAGGCGGGGCTGATACTTCCAGGTGATGGTGAGGAGAGGCGGGGCTGATACTTCCAGGTGATGGTGAGGAGAGGCGGGGCTGATACTTCAGGTGATGGTGAGGAGAGGCAGGGCTGATACTTCCAGGTGATGGTGAGGAGAGGCGGGGCTGATACTTCCAGGTGATGGTGAGGAGAGGCGGGGCTGATACTTCCAGGTGATGGTGAGGAGAGGCGGGGCTGATACTTCCAGGTGATGGTGAGGAGAGGCAGGGGCTGATACTTCCAGGTGATGGTGAGGAGAGGCGGGGCTGATACTTCCAGGTGATGGTGAGGAGAGAGGCTGGGCTGATACTTCCAGGTGATGGTGAGGAGAGGTGGGGCTGATACTTCCAGGTGATGGTGAGGAGATGCGGGGTTGATTCTTAGAGGTGATGGTGAGGAGAGGCGGGGCTGATACTTCCATGCGATGGTGAGGAGAGGCAGGGCTGATACTTACAGGCGATGGTGAGGAGAGGTGGGGCTGATACTTCCAGGCAATGGTGAGGAGAGGCGGGGCTGATACTTCCAGGTGATGGTGAGGAGAGGCGGGCTGATACTTCCAGGTGATGGTGAGGAGAGGCGGGGCTGATACTTCCAGGTGATGGTGAGGAGAGGCAGGGCTGATACTTCCAGGTGATGGTGAGGAGAGGCGGGGCTGATACTTCCAGGTGATGGTGAGGAGAGGCAGGGCTGATACTTCCAGGGTGATGGTGAGGAGAGGCGCGGGGCTGATACTTCCAGGTGATGGTGAGGAGAGGCGGGGCTGATACTTCCAGGTGATGGTGAGGAGAGGCGGGGCTGATACTTCCAGGTGATGGTGAGGAGAGGCAGGGCTGATACTTCCAGGTGATGGTGAGAGAGGCAGGGCTGATACTTCCAGGTGATGGTGAGGAGAGAGGCGGGGCTGATACTTCCAGGTGATGGTGAGGAGAGGCGGGGCTGATACTTCCAGGTGATGGTGAGGAGAGGCGGGGGCTGATACTTCCAGGTGATGGTGAGGAGAGGCGGGGCTGATACTTCCAGGTGATGGTGAGGAGAGGCAGGGCTGATACTTCCAGGTGATGGTGAGGAGAGGCGGGGCTGATACTTACAGGTGATGGTGAGGAGAGGCGGGGCTGATACTTCCAGGTGATGGTGAGGAGAGGCGGGGCTGATACTTCCAGGTGATGGTGAGGAGAGGCGGGGCTGATACTTCCAGGTGATGGTGAGGAGAGGCGGGGCTGATACTTCCAGGTAATGGTGAGGAGAGGCGGGGCTGATACTTCCAGGTGATGGTAAGGAGAGGCATGGCTGATACTTTTAGGTGATGGTCAGTAGAGGCAGGGGTGATACTTACAGGCGATGGTGAGGAGAGGCGGGGCTGATACTTCCAGGTGATGGTGAGGAGAGGCAGGGGCTGATACTTCCAGGTGATGGTGAGGAGAGGCGGGGCTGATACTTCAGGTGATGGTGAGGAGAGGCTGGGGCTGATACTTCCAGGTGATGGTGAGAGGAGAGGCGGGGCTGATACTTCCAGGTGATGGTGAGGAGAGGTGGGGCTGATACTTCCAGGTGATGGTGAGGAGAGGCGGGCTGACACTTTCAGGTGATGGTGAGGAGAGGCGGGGCTGATACTTCCAGGTGATGGTGAGGAGAGGCGGGGGGCTGATACTTCCAGGTGATGGTGAGGAGAGGCGGGGCTGATACTTCCAGGTGATGGTGAGGAGAGGCGGGGCTGATACTTCCAGGTGATGGTGAGGAGAGGCGGGGCTGATACTTCCAGGTGATGGTGAGGAGAGGCGGGGCTGATACTTCCAGGTGATGGTGAGGAGAGGCTGGGCTGATACTTCCAGGTGATGGTGAGGAGAGGCTGGGCTGATACTTCCAGGTGATGGTGAGGAGAGGCAGGGCTGATACTTCCAGGTGATGGTGAGGAGAGGCGGGGCTGATACTCCAGGTGATGGTGAGGAGAGGCGGGGCTGATACTTCCAGGTGATGGTGAGGAGAGGCGGGGCTGATACTTCCAGGTGATGGTGAGGAGAGGCAGGGCTGATACTTCCAGGTGATGGTGAGGAGAGGCGGGGCTGATACTTCCAGGTGATGGTGAGGAGAGGCAGGGCTGATACTTCCAGGTGATGGTGAGGAGAGGCGGGGCTGATACTTCCAGGTGATGGTGAGGAGAGGTGGGGCTGATACTTCCAGGTGATGGTGAGGAGAGGCGGGGCTGATACTTCCAGGTGATGGTGAGGAGAGGCGGGGCTGATACTTCCAGGTGATGGTGAGAGAGGCGGGGCTGATACTTCCAGGTGATGGTGAGGAGAGGGCGGGGCTGATACTTCCAGGTGATGGTGAGGAGAGGCGGGGGCTGATACTTCCAGGTGATGGTGAGGAGAGGCGGGGCTGATACTTCCAGGTGATGGTGAGGAGAGGCGGGGCTGATACTTCCAGGTGATGGTGAGGAGAGGCGGGGCTGATACTTCCAGGTGATGGTGAGGAGAGGCGGGGCTGATACTTCCAGGTGATGGTGAGGAGAGGGGGGATGATACTTCCAGGTGATGGTGAGAGAGGGGAGGGGCTGATACTTCCAGGTGATGGTGAGGAGAGGCGGGCTGATACTTCCAGGTGATGGTGAGGAGAGGCGGGGCTGATACTTCCAGGTGATGGTGAGGAGAGGCGGGGCTGATACTTCCAGGTGATGGTGAGGAGAGGCGGGGCTGATACTTCCAGGTGATGGTGAGGAGAGGCGGGGCTGATACTTCCAGGTGATGGTGAGGAGAGGCGGGCTGATACTTCCAGGTGATGGTGAGGAGAGGCGGGGCTGATACTTCAGGTGATGGTGAGGAGAGGCGGGGCTGATACTTCCAGGTGATGGTGGGGAGAGGCAGGGCTGATACTTACAGGTGATGGTGAGGAGAGGCGGGGCTGATACTTCCAGGTGATGGTGAGGAGAGGCGGGGGCTGATACTTCCAGGTGATGGTGAGGAGAGGCTGGGGCTGATACTTCCAGGTGATGGTGAGGAGAGGCGGGGCTGATACTTCCAGGTGATGGTGAGGAGAGGCGGGGCTGATACTTCCAGGTGATGGTGAGGAGAGGAGGCGGGGCTGATACTTCCAGGTGATGGTGAGGAGAGGCGGGGCTGATGATACTTCCAGGTGATGGTGAGGAGAGGCGGGCTGATACTTCCAGGCGATGGTGAGGAGAGGCGGGCTGATACTTCCAGGTGATGGTGAGGAGAGGCGGGGCTGATACTTCCAGGTGATGGTGAGGAGAGGCAGGGGCTGATACTTCCAGGTGATGGTGAGGAGAGAGGTGGCTGATACTTCCAGGTGATGGTGAGGAGAGGCTGGGCTGATACTTCCAGGTGATGGTGAGGAGAGGCGGGGCTGATACTTCCAGGTGATGGTGAGGAGAGGCGGGGCTGATACTTCCAGGTGATGGTGAGGAGAGGCGGGGCTGATACTTCCAGGTGATGGTGAGGAGAGGCGGGGCTGATACTTCCAGGTGATGGTGAGGAGAGGCGGGGCTGATACTTCCAGGCGATGGTGAGGAGAGGCGGGGCTGATACTTCCAGGTGATGGTGAGGAGAGGCGGGGCTGATACTTCCAGGTGATGGTGAGGAGAGGCGGGGCTGATACTTCCAGGTGATGGTGAGGAGAGGCGGGGCTGATACTTCCAGGTGATGGTGAGAGAGAGGCGGGGCTGATACTTCCAGGTGATGGTGAGGAGAGGCGGGGCTGATACTTCCAGGTGATGGTGAGGAGAGGCGGGCTGATACTTCCAGGTGATGGTGAGGAGAGGCGGGGCTGATACTTCCAGGTGATGGTGAGGAGAGGCGGGGCTGATACTTCAGGTGATGGTGAGGAGAGGCGGGGCTGATACTTCCAGGTGATGGTGAGGAGAGAGCGGGGCTGATACTTCCAGGTGATGGTGAGGAGAGGCGGGGCTGATACTTCCAGGTGATGGTGAGGAGAGGCAGGGGCATGATACTTCCAGGTGATGGTGAGGAGAGGCGGGCTGATACTTCCAGGTGATGGTGAGGAGAGGCAGGGCTGATACTTCCAGGTGAATGGTGAGGAGAGGCGGGGCTGATACTTCCAGGTGATGGTGAGGAGAGGCGGGGCTGATACTTCCAGGTGATGGTGAGGAGAGGCAGGGCTGATACTTCCAGGTGATGGTGAGGAGAGGTGGGGCTGATACTTCCAGGTGATGGTGAGGAGAGGGCTGGCTGATACTTCCAGGTGATGGTGAGGAGAGGCAGGGCTGATACTTCCAGGTGATGGTGAGGAGAGGCGGGGCTGATACTTCCAGGTGATGGTGAGGAGAGGCGGGGCTGATACTTCCAGGTGATGGTGAGGAGAGGCAGGGCTGATACTTCCAGGTGATGGTGAGGAGAGGCGGGGCTGATACTTCCAGGTGATGGTGAGGAGAGGCGGGGCTGATACTTCCAGGTGATGGTGAGGAGAGGCAGGGCTGATACTTCCAGGTGATGGTGAGGAGAGGCTGGGCTGATACTTCAGGTGATGGTGAGGAGAGGCGGGGCTGATACTTCCAGGTGATGGTGAGGAGAGGCGGGGCTGATACTTCCAGGTGATGGTGAGGAGAGGCAGGGCTGATACTTCAGGTGATGGTGAGGAGAGGCTGGGCTGATACTTCCAGGTGATGGTGTGGAGAGGCGGGGCTGATACTTCCAGGTGATGGTGAGGAGAGGCAGGGCTGATACTTCCAGGTGATGGTGAGGAGAGGCGGGGCTGATACTTCCAGGTGATGGTGAGGAGAGGCGGGGCTGATACTTCCAGGTGATGGTGAGGAGAGGGCGGGGCTGATACTTCCAGGTGATGGTGAGGAGAGGCAGGGCTGATACTTCCAGGTGATGGTGAGGAGAGGCGGGGCTGATACTTCCAGGTGATGGTGAGGAGAGGCTGGGCTGATACTTCCAGGTGATGGTGAGGAGAGGCGGGGCTGATACTTCCAGGTGATGGTGAGGAGAGGCAGGGCTGATACTTCCAGGTGATGGTGAGGAGAGGCTGGGCTGATACTTCCAGGTGATGGTGAGGAGAGGCGGGGCTGATACTCCAGGTGATGGTGAGGAGAGGTGGGGCTGATACTTCCAGGTGATGGTGAGGAGAGGCGGGGCTGATACTTCCAGGTGATGGTGAGGAGAGGCGGGGCTGATACTTCCAGGTGATGGTGAGGAGAGGCGGGGCTGATACTTCCAGGTGATGGTGAGGAGAGGCGGGGCTGATACTTCCAGGTGATGGTGAGGAGAGGCGGGGCTGATACTTCCAGGTGATGGTGAGGAGAGGCAGGGCTGATACTTCCAGGTGATGGTGAGAGAGAGGCGGGGCTGATACTTCCAGGTGATGGTGAGGAGAGGCGGGGCTGATACTTCCAGGTGATGGTGAGGAGAGGCTGGGGCTGATACTTCCAGGTGATGGTGAGGAGAGGCGGGGCTGATACTTCCAGGTGATGGTGAGGAGAGGCGGGGCTGATACTTCCAGGTGATGGTGAGGAGAGAGGGGGCTGATACTTCCAGGTGATGGTGAGGAGAGGCGGGGCTGATACTTCAGGTGATGGTGAGGAGAGGCGGGGCTGATACTTCCAGGTGATGGTGAGGAGAGGCAGGGCTGATACTTCCAGGTGATGGTGAGGAGAGGCAGGGCTGATACTTCAGGTGATGGTGAGGAGAGGCGGGGCTGATACTTCAGGTGATGGTGAGGAGAGGCGGGGCTGATACTTCCAGGTGATGGTGAGGAGAGGCGGGGCTGATACTTCCAGGTGATGGTGAGGAGAGGGGGCTGATACTTCCAGGTGATGGTGAGGAGAGGCGGGGCTGATACTTCCAGGTGATGGTGAGGAGAGGCGGGCTGATACTTCCAGGTGATGGTGAGGAGAGGCAGGGCTGATACTTCACAGGTGATAGTGAAGAGAGGCAGGCTGATACTTCAAGGTGATGGTGAGGAGAGGTGGGGCTGATACTTCCAGGTGATGATGAGGAGAGGCGGGCCTGATTCTTCCAGGCGATGGTGAGGAGAGGCATGGCTGATACTTTCAGGCGATGGTGAGGAGAGGTGGCGGGCTGATACTTCCAGGTGATGGTGAGGAGAGGCGGGCTGATACTTCCAGGTGATGGTGAGGAGAGGCTGGGCTGATACTTCCAGGTGATGGTGAGGAGAGGCGGGGCTGATACTTCCAGGTGATGGTGAGGAGAGGCGGGCTGATACTTCCAGGTGATGGTGAGGAGAGGCGGGGCTGATACTTCCAGGTGATGGTGAGGAGAGAGGCGGGGCTGATACTTCCAGGTGATGAGTGAGGAGAGGCTGGGCTGATACTTCCAGGTGATGGTGAGGAGAGGCGGGGCTGATACTTCCAGGTGATGGTGAGGAGAGGCGGGGCTGATACTTCCAGGTGATGGTGAGGAGAGGCGGGGCTGATACTTCCAGGTGATGGTGAGGAGAGGCGGGGCTGATACTTCCAGGTGATGGTGAGGAGAGGCGGGGCTGATACTTCCAGGTGATGGTGAGGAGAGACGGGGCTGATACTTCCAGGCGATGGTGAGGAGAGGCAGGGCTGATACTTCCAGGTGATGGTGAGGAGAGGCGGGCTGATACTTCCAGGTGATGGTGAGGAGAGGCGGGGGCTGATACTTCCAGGTGATGGTGAGGAGAGGCGGGGCTGATACTTCCAGGTGATGGTGAGGAGAGGCGGGCTGATACTTCCAGGTGATGGTGAGGAGAGGCGGGGCTGATACTCCAGGTGATGGTGAGGAGAGGTTGGGGTGATACTTCCAGGCGATGGTGAGGAGAGGTGGGGTTGATACTTCCAGGTGATGGTGAGGAGAGGCGGGGCTGATACTTCCATGTGATGGTGAGGAGAGGCTGGGCTGATACTTCCAGGTGATGGTGAGGAGAGGCGGGGATTATGCAGCCATTTGATGGTTAGGAGAGGCGGGGCTGATACTTCCAGGTGATAGTGAAGAGAGGCAGGGCTGATACTTCAAGGTGATGGTGAGGAGAGGCGGGGCTGATACTTCCAGGTGATAGTGAAGAGAGGCAGGGCTGATACTTCAAGGTGATGGTGAGGAGAGGTGAGGCTGATACTTCCAGGTGATGATGAGGAGAGGCGGGCCTGATTCTTCCAGGCGATGGTGAGGAGAGGCATGGCTGATACTTTCAGGCGATGGTGAGGAGAGGCGGCGCTGATACTTCCAGGTGATGGTGATTAGAGGCGGGGATGATACTATCAGAGGATGGTGAGGAGAGGCGGGGCTGATACTTCCAGGTTATGGTGAGGAGAAGTGGGGCTGATACTTCCAGTTGATGGTGAGGAGAGGCAGGGCTGATACTTCCAGGCAATGTTGAGGAGAGGCGGGGCTGATACTTACAGGCGATGGTGAGTAGAGGTGGGGCTGATACTTCCATGCGATGATGAGGAGAGGCGGGGCTGATACTTCCAGGTGATGGTGAGGAGAGGCGGGGCTGATACTTCCAGGTGATGGTGAGGAGAGGCGGGGCTGATACTTCCAGGTGATGGTGAGGAGAGGCTGGGCTGATACTTCAGGTGATGGTGAGGAGAGGCGGGGCTGATACTTCAGGTGATGGTGAGAGGAGAGGCTGGGCTGATACTTCAGGTGATGGTGAGGAGAGGCGGGGCTGATACTTCCAGGTGATGGTGAGGAGAGGCGGGGCTGATACTTCCAGGTGATGGTGAGGAGAGGCGGGGCTGATACTTCCAGGTGATGGTGAGGAGAGGCGGGGCTGATACTTCCAGGTGATGGTGAGGAGAGGCGGGGCTGATACTTCAGGTGATGGTGAGGAGAGGCTGGGCTGATACTTCCAGGTGATGGTGAGGAGAGGCGGGGCTGATACTTCCAGGTGATGGTGAGGAGAGGCGGGGCTGATACTTCCAGGTGATGAGAGGAGGCAGGGCTGATACTTCCAGGTGATGGTGAGGAGAGGCGGGGCTGATACTTCCAGGTGATGGTGAGGAGAGGCGGGCTGATACTTCCAGGTGATGGTGAGGAGAGGCGGGGCTGATACTTCCAGGTGATGGTGAGGAGGAGGCAGGGCTGATACTTCCAGGTGATGGTGAGGAGGCGGGGCTGATACTTCCAGGTGATGGTGAGGAGAGGCGGGGCTGATACTTCCAGGTGATGGTGAGGAGAGGCGGGGCTGATACTTCCAGGTGATGGTGAGGAGAGGTGGGGCTGATACTTCCAGGAGATGGTGAGGAGAGATGCGGGTGATACTTCCAGGTGATGGTGAGGAGAGGCGGGGCTGATACTTCCAGGTGATGGTCAGGAGAGGCTGGGCTGATACTTCAATGTGATGCGGAGCAGAGGCGGGGATGATACCTCCATTTCATGGTTAGGAGAGGCAGGGCTGATACTTCCAGGTGATGTTGAAGGGAGGCAGGGCTGATATTTCCAGGTAATGGTGAGAGAGAGGCAGGGCTGATACTTCCAGGTGATGGTGAGGAGAGGCGGGCTGATACTTCCAGGTGATGGTGAGGAGAGGCTGGGCTGATACTTCCAGGTGATGGTGAGGAGAGGCGGGGCTGATACTTCCAGGTGATGGTGAGGAGAGGCAGGGCTGATACTTCCAGGTGATGGTGAGGAGAGGCAGGGCTGATACTTCCAGGTGATGGTGAGGAGAGGCAGGGCTGATACTTCCAGGTGATGGTGAGGAGAGGCGGGGCTGATACTTCCAGGTGATGGTGAGGAGAGGCGGGGCTGATACTTCCAGGTGATGGTGAGGAGAGGCGGGGCTGATACTTCAGGTGATGGTGAGGAGAGGCAGGGCTGATACTTCCAGGTGATGGTGAGGAGAGGCGGGGCTGATACTTCCAGGTGATGGTGAGGAGAGGCGGGGCTGATACTTACAGGTGATGGTGAGGAGAGGCGGGGCTGATACTTCCAGGTGATGGTGAGGAGAGGCGGGGCTGATACTTAAGGCAATGGTGAGGAGAGGCAGGGGCTGATACTTCCAGGTGATGGTGAGGAGAGGCAGGGCTGATACTTCAGGTGATGGTGAGGAGAGGGGGGCTGATACTTCCAGGTGATGGTGAGAGGAGAGGCGGGGCTGATACTTCCAGGTGATGGTGAGGAGAGGCGGGCTGATACTTCCAGGTGATGGTGAGGAGAGGCGGGGCTGATACTTCCAGGTGATGGTGAGGAGAGGCGGGGCTGATACTTCCAGGTGATGGTGAGGAGAGGCGGGGCTGATACTTCCAGGTGATGGTGAGAGAGAGAGGGCTGATACTTCCAGGTGATGGTGAGGAGAGGCTGGGCTGATACTTCCAGGTGATTGTGAGGAGAGGCGGGGCTGATACTTCCAGGTGATGGAGAGGAGAGGCAGGGCTGAAACTTTCAGGTGATGGTGAGGAGAGGCGGGGCTGATACTTCCAGGTGATGGTGAAGAGAGGCAGGGCTGATACTTCCAGGTGATGGTGAGGAGAGGTGGGGCTGATACTTCCAGGTGATGGTGAGGAGAGGCGGGGGCTGATTCTTTCAGGCGATGGTGAGGAGAGGCATGGCTGATACTTCCAGGTGATGGTGAGGAGAGGCGGGTCGGATACTTCCAGGTGATGGTGAGGAGAGGCGGGGCTGATACATCCAGGTAATGGTGAGGAGAGGCGTTGCTGATACTTCCAGGCAGTTGTGAGGAGAGGCGGGTCTGATACTTCCAGGTGGTGGTGAGGAGAGGTGGGGCTGATACTTCCAGGTGATGGTGATTAGAGGCGGGGATGATACTTCCAGGTGATGGTGAGGAGAGGCGGGGATGATACTTCCAGTTGATGGTGAGGAGAGGCGGGGCTGATACTTCCAGGTGATGGTGAGGAGAGGCGGGGCTGATACTTCAGGTGATGGTGAGGAGAGGCGGGGCTGATACTTCCAGGTGATGGTGAGGAGAGGCGGGGCTGATACTTCCAGGTTATGGTGAGGAGAGGTGGGGCTGATACTTCCAGTTGATGGTGAGGAGAGGCAGGGCTGATACTTCCAGGTGATGGTGAGGAGAGGCGGGGCTGATACTTCCAGGTGATGGTGAGGAGAGGCAGGGCTGATACTTCCAGGTGATGGTGAGGAGAGGCGGGGCTGATACTTCCAGGTGATGGTGAGGAGAGGCGGGGCTGATACTTCCAGGTGATGGTGAGGAGAGGCGGGGCTGATACTTCCAGGTGATGGTGAGGAGAGGCAGGGCTGATACTTCCAGGTGATGGTGAGGAGAGAGCAGGGCTGATACTTCCAGGTGATGGTGAGGAGAGGCGGGGCTGATACTTCCAGGTGATGGTGAGGAGAGGCCGGGCTGATACTTCCAGGTGATGGTGAGGAGAGGCAGGGCTGATACTTACAGGCGATGGTGAGGAGAGGCGGGGCTGATACATACAGGTTATGATGAGGAGAGGTGGGGGTGATACTTCCAGGCGATGGTGAGGAGAGGTTAGGCTGATACTTCCAGGTGATGTAGAGGAGAGGCGGGGCTGATACATCCATGTGATGGTGAGGAGAGGATGGGCTGATACTTCCAGGTGATAGTGAGGAGAGGCAGGGCTGATACTTTTAGGTGATGGTGATTAGAGGCAGGGCTGATACTTCCAGGTGATGGTGAGGAGAGGCGGGGCTGATACTCCAGGTGATGGTGAGGAGAGGCGGGCTGATACTTCCAGGTGATGGTGAGAGAGGCGGGGCTGATACTTCCAGGTGATGGTGAGGAGAGGCGGGCTGATACTTCCAGGTGATGGTGAGGAGAGGCGGGGGCTGATACTTCAAGGTGATGGTGAGGAGAGGCAGGGGTGATACTTCCAGGTGATGGTGAGGAGAGGCGGGGCTGATACTTCCAGGTGATGGTGAGGAGAGGCGGGGCTGATACTTCCAGGTGATGGTGAGGAGAGGCGGGGCTGATACTTCCAGGTGATGGTGAGGAGAGGCAGGGCTGATACTTCCAGGTGATGGTGAGGAGAGGCGGGCTGATACTTCCAGGTGATGGTGAGGAGGAGAGGGGGCTGATACTTCCAGGTGATGGTGAGGAGGCGGGGGGGCTGATACTTCCAGGTGATGGTGAGGAGAGGCGGGGCTGATACTTCCAGGTGATGGTGAGGAGAGGCGGGCTGATACTTCCAGGTGATGGTGAGGAGAGGCAGGGCTGATACTTCAGAGGTGATGGTGAGGAGAGGCGGGGGCTGATACTTCCAGGTGATGGTGAGGAGAGGCGGGGCTGATACTTCCAGGTGATGGTGAGGAGAGGCGGGGGCTGATACTTCCAGGTGATGGTGAGGAGAGGCGGGGCTGATACTTCCAGGTGATGGTGAGGAGAGGCGGGCTGATACTTCCAGGCGATGGTGAGGAGAGGGCGGGGCTGATACTTCCAGGTGATGGTGAGGAGAGGCGGGGCTGATACTTCCAGGTGATGGTGAGGAGAGGCAGGGCTGATACTTCCAGGTGATGGTGAGGAGAGGCGGGGCTGATACTTCCAGGTGATGGTGAGGAGAGGCGGGGCTGATACTTCAGGTGATGGTGAGGAGAGGCAGGGCTGATACTTCCAGGTGATGGTGAGGAGAGGAGGCGGGGCTGATACTTCCAGGTGATGGTGAGGAGAGGCGGGGCTGATACTTCCAGGTGATGGTGAGGGAGAGGCTGGGCTGATACTTCCAGGTGATGGTGAGGAGAGGCGGGGCTGATACTTCCAGGTGATGGTGAGGAGAGGCTGGGGCTGATACTTCCAGGTGATGGTGAGGAGAGGGCGGGCTGATACTTCCAGGTGATGGTGAGGAGAGGCGGGGCTGATACTTCCAGGTGATGGTGAGGAGAGGCAGGGCTGATACTTCCAGGTGATGGTGAGGAGAGAGGCGGGGCTGATACTTCCAGGTGATGGTGAGGAGAGGCGGGGCTGATACTTCCAGGTGATGGTGAGGAGAGGCGGGGCTGATACTTCCAGGTGATGGTGAGGAGAGGCGGGGCTGATACTTCCAGGTGATGGTGAGGAGAGGCGGGGCTGATACTTCCAGGTGATGGTGAGGAGAGGCGGGGCTGATACTTCCAGGTGATGGTGAGGAGAGGCGGGGCTGATACTTCCAGGTGATGGTGAGGAGAGGCGGGGCTGATACTTCCAGGTGATGGTGAGGAGAGGCGGGGCTGATACTCCAGGTGATGGTGAGGAGAGGCGGGGCTGATACTTCCAGGTGATGGTGAGGAGAGGCAGGGCTGATACTTCCAGGTGATGGTGAGGAGAGGGGGGCTGATACTTCAGGTGATGGTGAGGAGAGGCGGGGCTGATACTTCCAGGTGATGGTGAGGAGAGGCGGGGCTGATACTTCCAGGTGATGGTGAGGAGAGGCGGGGCTGATACTTCCAGGTGATGGTGAGGAGAGGCGGGGCTGATACTTCCAGGTGATGGTGAGGAGAGGCGGGGCTGATACTTCCAGGTGATGGTGAGGAGAGGCGGGCTGATACTTCCAGGTGATGGTGAGGAGAGGCGGGCTGATACTTCCAGGTGATGGTGAGGAGAGGCGGGGCTGATACTCCAGGTGATGGTGAGGAGAGGCGGGGCTGATACTTCCAGGTGATGGTGAGGAGAGGGCAGGGCTGATACTTCCAGGTGATGGTGAGGAGAGGCGGGCTGATACTTCCAGGTGATGGTGAGAGAGAGGCTGGCTGATACTCCAGGTGATGGTGAGGAGAGGCGGGGCTGATACTTCAGGTGATGGTGAGGAGAGGCTGGGCTGATACTTCCAGGTGATGGTGAGGAGAGGCGGGCTGATACTTCCAGGTGATGGTGAGGAGAGGCGGGGCTGATACTTCCAGGTGATGGTGAGGAGAGGCGGGGCTGATACTCCAGGTGATGGTGAGGAGAGGCGGGGCTGATACTTCCAGGTGATGGTGAGGAGAGGCGGGGCTGATACTTCCAGGTGATGGTGAGGAGAGGCTGGGGCTGATACTTCCAGGTGATGGTGAGGAGAGGGCGGGGCTGATACTTCCAGGTGATGGTGAGGAGAGGCATGGGCTGATACTTCCAGGTGATGGTGAGGAGATGCGGGGCTGATACTTCCAGGTGATGGTGAGGAGAGGCAGGGCTGATACTTCCAGGTGATGGTGAGGAGAGGCGGGGCTGATACTTCCAGGTGATGGTGAGGAGAGGCGGGGCTGATACTTCCAGGTGATGGTGAGGAGAGGCGGGGCTGATACTTCCAGGTGATGGTGAGGAGAGGCAGGGCTGATACTTCCAGGTGATGGTGAGGAGAGGCGGGGCTGATACTTCCAGGTGATGGTGAGGAGAGGCGGGGCTGATACTTCCAGTTGATGGTGAGGAGAGGCAGGGCTGATACTTCCAGGCGATGGTGAGGAGAGGCGGGGCTGATACTTCCAGGTGATGGTGAGGAGAGGCGGGGCTGATACTTCCAGGTGATGGTGAGGAGAGGCGGGGCTGATACTTCCAGGTGATGGTAAGGAGAGGCGGAGTGATACTTACAGGTGATGGTGAAGAGAGGTGTGGCTGATACTTACAGGCGATCTTGCGGAGAGTCGGGGCTGATACTTACAGAGGATGGTGAGGAGAGGCGGGGCTGATACTTCAAGGTTATGGTGAACAGAGGCAGGGTTGATACTTACAGGTAATGGTGAGGAGAGGTAGGGTTTATACTTCCAGGTGATGGTTAGGAGAGGCGCTGGGCTGATACTTCCAGGTGATGGTGAGGAGAGGCGGGGCTGATACTTCCAGGCGATGGTGAGGAGAGGCGGGGCTGATACTTCCAGGTGATGGTGAGGAGAGGGCGGGGCTGATACTTCCAGGTGATGGTGAGGAGAGGCAGGGCTGATACTTCCAGGTGATGGTGAGGAGAGGCGGGGCTGATACTTCAGGTGATGGTGAGGAGAGGCGGGGCTGATACTTCCAGGTGATGGTGAGGAGAGGCAGGGCTGATACTTCCAGGTGATGGTGAGGAGAGGCGGGCTGATACTTCCAGGTGATGGTGAGAGAGAGCGGGGCTGATACTTCCAGGTGATGGTGAGGAGAGGCAGGGCTGATACTTCCAGGTGATGGTGAGGAGAGGCAGGGCTGATACTTCCAGGTGATGGTGAGGAGAGAGGCAGGGGCTGATACTTCCAGATGATGGTGAGGAGAGGCTGGGCTGATACTTCCAGGTGATGGTGATTAGAGGCAGGGATGATTCTTCCAGGTGATGGTGAGGAGAGGCGGGGATGATACTTCCAGGTGATGGTGAGGAGAGGCAGTGCTGATACTTCCAGGTAATGGTGAGGAGAGGCTTGGCTGATACTTTCAGGTGATGGTGAGGAGAGGCAGGGCTGATACTTCCAGGTGATGGTGAGGAGAGGCGGGGCTGATACTTCCAGGTGATGGTGAGGAGAGGCGGGGCTGATACTTCCAGGTGATGGTGAGGAGAGGCGGGGCTGATACTTCCAGGTGATGGTGAGGAGAGGCGGGCTGATACTTCCAGGTGATGGTGAGGAGAGGCGGGGCTGATACTTCCAGGTGATGGTGAGGAGAGGCGGGGCTGATACTTCCAGGTGATGGTGAGGAGAGGCGGGCTGATACTTCCAGGTGATGGTGAGGAGAGGCAGGGCTGATATACTTCCAGGTGATGGTGAGGAGAGGCGGGGCTGATACTTCCAGGTGATGGTGAGGAGAGGGCTGGGCTGATACTTCCAGGTGATGGTGAGGAGAGGCAGGGCTGATACTTCCAGGTGATGGTGAGGAGAGGCAGGGCTGATACTTCAGGTGATGGTGAGGAGAGGCGGGGCTGATACTTCCAGGTGATGGTGAGGAGAGGCGGGGCTGATACTTCCAGGTGATGGTGAGGAGAGAGGCAGGGCTGATACTTCCAGGTGATGGTGAGGAGAGGCGGGGCTGATACTTCCAGGTGATGGTGAGGAGAGGCAGGGGCTGATACTTCCAGGTGATGGTGAGGAGAGGCGGGGCTGATACTTCCAGGTGATGGTGAGGAGAGGCGGGGCTGATATTTCCAGGTGATGGTGAGGAGAGGGAAGGCTGATACTTCCATGTGATGGTGAGGAGAGGCTGTGCTGATACCTCCAGGTGATGGTGAGGAGAGGCGGGGCTGATACTTCCAGGTGATGGTGAGGAGAGGCGGGGCTGATACTTCCAGGTGATGGTGAGGAGAGGCAGGCTGATACTTCCAGGTGATGGTGAGGAGAGGCGGGGCTGATACTTCCAGGTGATGGTGAGGAGAGGCTGGGCTGATACTTCCAGGTGATGGTGAGGAGAGGCGGGGCTGATACTTCCAGGTGATGGTGAGGAGAGGCGGGGCTGATACTTCAGGTGATGGTGAGGAGAGGCGGGGCTGATACTTCCAGGTGATGGTGAGGAGAGGCGGGGCTGATACTTCCAGGTGATGGTGAGGAGAGGCGGGCTGATACTTCCAGGTGATGGTGAGGAGAGGCGGGGCTGATACTTCCAGGTGATGGTGAGGAGAGGCAGGGCTGATACTTCCAGGTGATGGTGAGGAGAGGCGGGGCTGATACTTCCAGGTGATGGTGAGGAGAGGCGGGGCTGATACTTCCAGGTGATGGTGAGGAGAGGCGGGGCTGATACTTCCAGGTGATGGTGAGGAGAGGCAGGGCTGATACTTCCAGGTGATGGTGAGGAGAGGCGGGGCTGATACTTCCAGGTGATGGTGAGGAGAGGCGGGGCTGATACTTCCAGGTGATGGTGAGGAGAGGCGGGGCTGATACTTCCAGGTGATGGTGAGGAGAGGCGGGGCTGATACTTCCAGGTGATGGTGAGGAGAGGCAGGGCTGATACTTTCAGGTGATGGTGAGGAGAGGCGGGGCTGATACTTCCAGGTGATGGTGAGGAGAGGCGGGGCTGATACTTCCAGGTGATGGTGAGGAGAGGCGGGGCTGATACTTCCAGGTGATGGTGAGGAGAGGCGGGGCTGATACTTCCAGGTGATGGTGAGGAGAGGCAGGGCTGATACTTCCAGGTGATGGTGAGGAGAGGCGGGGCTGATACTTCCAGGTGATGGTGAGGAGAGGCGGGCTGATACTTCCAGGTGATGGTGAGGAGAGGTTGGGCGGATAGTTCCAGGTGATGGTGAGGAGAGAGCGGGGCTGATACTTCCAGGTGATGGTGAGGAGAGGCGGGGCTGATACTTCCAGGTGATGGTGAGGAGAGGCAGGGCTGATACTTCCAGGTGATGGTGAGGAGAGGCGGGGCTGATACTTTCCAGGTGATGGTGAGGAGAGGCTGGGCTGATACTTCCAGGTGATGGTGAGGAGAGGCAGGGGGCTGATACTTCCAGGTGATGGTGAGGAGAGGCGGGGCTGATACTTCCAGGTGATGGTGAGGAGAGGTGGGGCTGATACTTCCAGGTGATGGTGAGGAGAGGCGGGGCTGATACTTCCAGGTGATGGTGAGGAGAGGCGGGGCTGATACTTCCAGGTGATGGTGAGGAGAGGCAGGGGCTGATACTTCCAGGTGATGGTGAGGAGAGGCGGGGCTGATACTTCCAGGTGATGGTGAGGAGAGGCGGGCTGATACTTCAGGTGATGGTGAGGAGAGGCGGGGCTGATACTTCCAGGTGATGGTGAGGAGAGGGCAGGGCTGATACTTCCAGGTGATGGTGAGGAGAGGCGGGGCTGATACTTCCAGGTGATGGTGAGGAGAGAGGCTGGGCTGATACTTCCAGGTGATGGTGAGGAGAGGCGGGGCTGATACTTCCAGGTGATGGTGAGGAGAGGCGGGGCTGATACTTCCAGGTGATGGTGAGGAGAGGCAGGGGATGATACTTCCAGGTGATGGTGAGAGGAGAGGCTGGGCTGATACTTCCAGGTGATGGTGAGGAGAGGCGGGGCTGATACTTCCAGGTGATGGTGAGGAGAGGCAGGGCTGATACTTCCAGGTGATGGTGAGGAGAGGCGGGGCTGATACTTCCAGGCGATGGTGAGGAGAGGCGGGGCTGATACTTCCAGGTGATGGTGAGGAGAGGCGGGGCTGATACTTCCAGGTGATGGTGAGGAGAGGCGGGGGCTGATACTTCCAGGTGATGGTGAGGAGAGGCGGGGCTGATACTTCCAGGTGATGGTGAGGAGAGGCGGGTCTGATACTTCCAGGTGATGGTGAGGAGAGGCGGGGCTGATACTTCCAGGTGATGGTGAGGAGAGGCGGGGCTGATACTTCCAGGTGATGGTGAGGAGAGGCGGGGATGATACTTCCAGTTGATGGCAAGGAGAGGCGGGGCTGATACTTCCAGGTGATGGTGATGAGGGAAAGGGCTGATACTTCTAGGTAATGGTGAGTAGAGGCGGGGCTGATACTTACAGGTGATGGTGAGGAGAGGCGGGGCTGATACTTCCAGGTGATGGTGAACAGAGGCGGGGCTGATACTTTCCAGGTGATGGTGAGGAGAGGGCTGGGCTGATACTTCCAGGTGATGGTGAGGAGGAGAGGCAGGGCTGATACTTCCAGGTGATGGTGAGGAGAGGCGGGGCTGATACTTCTAGGTAATGGTGAGTAGAGGCGGGGCTGATACTTACAGGTGATGGTGAGGAGAGGCGGGGCTGATACTTCCAGGTGATGGTGAACAGAGGCGGGGCTGATACTTCCAGGTTATGGTGAGGAGAGGTGGAGCTGATACTTCCAGTTGATGGTGAGGAGACGCAGGGCTGAAACTTCCAGGCAATAGTGAGGAGAGGCGGGGCTAATACTTACAGGCGATGGTGAGGAGAGGTGGGGCTGATACTTCCATGAGAGGGTAAGGAGAGGCGGGGCTGATACATACAGGCGATGGTGAGGAGAGGCTGGGTGATACTTCCAGGCGATGGTGAGGAGAGGCTGGGCTGATACTTCCAGGTGATGGTGAGGAGAGGCGGGGCTGATACTTCCAGGTGATGGTGAGGAGAGGCGGGGCTGATACTTACCAGGTGATGGTGAGGAGAGGCGGGGCTGATACTTCCAGGTGATGGTGAGGAGAGGCGGGGCTGATACTTCCAGGTGATGGTGAGGAGAGGCGGGGCTGATACTTCCAGGTGATGGTGAGGAGAGGCAGGGCTGATACTTCCAGGTGATGATGAGGAGGCGGGGCTGATACTTTCAGGTGATGGTGAGGAGAGGCGGGGCTGTTCGATACTTCCAGGTGATGGTGAGGAGAGGCTGGCTGATACTTCCAGGTGATGGTGAGGAGAGGCAGGGCTGATACTTCCAGGTGATGGTGAGGAGAGGCAGGGCTGATACTTACAGGTGATGGTGAGGAGAGGCGGGGCTGATACTTCCAGGTGATGGTGAGGAGAGGCGGGGCTGATACTCACAGGTGATGGTGAGGAGAGGCTGGGCTGATACTTCCAGGCGATGGTGAGGAGAGGCTGGGCTGATACTTCCAGGTGATGGTGAGGAGAGGCGGGGCTGATACTTCCAGGTGAAGGTGATGAGAGGCAGGGCTGATACTTCCAGGTGATGGTGAGGAGAGGCGGCAGGGCTGATACTTCCAGGTGATGGTGAGGAGAGGCGGGGCTGATACTTCCAGGTGATGGTGAGGAGAGGCGGGGCTGATACTTCCAGGTGATGGTGAGGAGAGGCGGGGGCTGATACTTCCAGGTGATGGTGAGGAGAGGCAGGGCTGATACTTCCAGGTGATGGTGAGGAGAGGCGGGGCTGATACTTTCCAGGTGATGGTGAGGAGAGGCGGGGCTGATACTTCCAGGTGATGGTGAGAGAGAGGCGGGGCTGATACTTCCAGGTGATGGTGAGGAGAGGCGGGGCTGATACTTCCAGGTGATGGTGAGGAGAGGCGGGCTGATACTTCCAGGTGATGGTGAGGAGAGGCGGGCTGATACTTCCAGGTGATGGTGAGGAGAGGCGGGCTGATACTTCCAGGTGATGGTGAGGAGAGGCAGGGGCTGATACTTCCAGGTGATGGTGAGGAGAGGCGGGGCTGAAACTTTCAGGTGATGGTGAGGAGAGGCGGGGCTGATACTTCCAGGTGATGGTGAGGAGAGGCGAGGCTGATACTTCCAGGTGATGGTGAGGAGAGGCAGGGCTGATACTCACAGGCGATGGTGAGGAGAGGCGGGGCTGATACTTCCAGGCGATGGTGAGGAGAGGCGGGGCTGATTCTTCCAGGTGATGGTGAGGAGAGGTGGGGCTGATACTTCCAGGTGATGGTGAGGAGAGAGGCGGGGCTGATACTTCCAGGTGATGGTGAGGAGAGGCAGGGGCTGATACTTCCAGGTGATGGTGAGGAGAGGCGGGGCTGATACTTCCTGGAGATGGTGAGGACAGGCGGGGTTGATACTTCCAGGTGATGGTGAGGAGAGGCAGGGCTGATACTTCCAGGTGATGGTGAGGAGAGGCGGGTCTGATACTTCCAGGTGGTGGTGAGGAGAGGCGGGGCTGATACTTCCAGGTGATGGTGATTAGAGGCGGGGATAATACTTCCAGGTGATGGTGAGGAGAGGCTGGGATGATACTTCCAGTTGATGGCAAGGAGAGGCGGGCTGATACTTCCAGGTGATGGTGAGGAGGGATAGGGCTGATACTTCTAGGTAATGGTTAGTAGAGGCGGGGCTGATACTTCCAGGTGATGGTGAGGAGAGGTGGGGCTGATACTTAAAGGTGATGGAGAGGAGAGGTAGGGCTGATACTTCCAGGTGATGGTGAGGAGAGGCGGGGGGTGATACTTCCAGGTGATGGTGAGGAGAGGCGGGGCTGATACTTTCCAGGTGATGGTGAGGAGAGGCAGGGCTGATACTTCCAGGTGATGGTGAGGAGAGGCGGGGCTGATACTTCCAGGTGATGGTGAGGAGAGGCGGGGCTGATACTTCCAGGTGATGGTGAGGAGAGGCGGGGCTGATACTTCCAGGTGATGGTGAGAGAGAGGCAGGGCTGATACTTCCAGGTGATGGTGAGGAGAGGCGGGGCTGATACTTCCAGGTGATGGTGAGGAGAGGCGGGGCTGATACTTCCAGGTGATGGTGAGGAGAGGCGGGGCTGATACTTCCAGGTGATGGTGAGGAGAGGCTGGGCTGATACTTCCAGGTGATGGTGAGGAGAGGCTGGGCTGATACTTCCAGGTGATGGTGAGGAGAGGCGGGGCTGATACTTCCAGGTGATGGTGAGGAGAGGCGGGGGCTGATACTTCCAGGTGATGGTGAGGAGAGGCAGGGCTGATACTTCCAGGTGATGGTGAGGAGAGGCGGGGCTGATACTTCCAGGTGATGGTGAGGAGAGGCGGGGCTGATACTTCCAGGTGATGGTGAGGAGAGGCGGGGCTGATACTTCCAGGTGATGGTGAGGAGAGGCGGGGCTGATACTTCCAGGTGATGGTGAGGAGAGGCGGGGCTGATACTTCCAGGTGATGGTGAGGAGAGGCTGGGGCTGATACTTCCAGGTGATGGTGAGGAGAGGCAGGGGCTGATACTTCCAGGTGATGGTGAGGAGAGGCGCTGGGCTGATACTTCCAGGTGATGGTGAGGAGAGGCGGGCTGATACTCCAGGTGATGGTGAGGAGAGGCGGGGCTGATACTTCCAGGTGATGGTGAGGAGGCGGGGCTGATACTTCCAGGTGATGGTGAGGGAGAGGCGGGGCTGATACTTCCAGGTGATGGTGAGTGAGAGGCAGGGGCTGATACTTCAGGTGATGGTGAGGAGAGGCGGGCTGATACTCCAGGTGATGGTGAGAGAGGCGGGGCTGATACTTCCAGGTGATGGTGAGGAGAGGCGGGGCTGATACTTCAGGTGATGGTGAGGAGAGGCGGGGCTGATACTTCCAGGTGATGGTGAGGAGAGGCAGGGCTGATACTTCCAGGTGATGGTGAGGAGAGAGGCGGGGCTGATACTTCCAGGTGATGGTGAGGAGAGGCGGGCTGATACTTCAGGTGATGGTGAGGAGAGGCGGGGCTGATACTTCCAGGTGATGGTGAGGAGAGGTGGGGCTGATACTTCCAGGTGATGGTGAGGAGAGGCAGGGCTGATACTTCCAGGTGATGGTGAGGAGAGGCAGGGCTGATACTTCCAGGTGATGGTGAGGAGAGGTGGGGCTGATACTTCCAGGTGATGGTGAGTAGAGGCGGGGCTGATACAGGTGATGGTGAGGAGAGGCAGGGCTAATACTTCCAGTTCATGGTGAGGAGAGGCAGGGCTGATACTTCCAGGCGATGGTGAGGAGAGGCGGGGCTGATACTTCCAGGTGATGGTGAGGAGAGGCGGGGCTGATACTTCCAGGTGATGGTGAGGAGAGGCGGGGCTGATACTTCCAGGTGATGGTGTGAAGAGGCGGGGCTGATACTTCCAGGTGATGGTGAGGAGAGGCGGGGCTGAAACTTTCAGGTGATGGTGAGGAGAGGCGGGGCTGATACTTCCAGGTGATGGTGTGAAGAGGCGGGGCTGATACTTCCAGGTGATGGAGAGGAGAGGCGGGCTGAAACTTTAAGGTGATGGTGATGGTGAGGAGATACTTCCAGGTGGTGAGAGAGGAGGGGCTGATACTTCCAGGTGATGGTGAGGAGAGGCGGGGGGCTGATACTTCCAGGTGATGGTGAGGAGAGGCAGGGCTGATACTTCCAGGTGATGGTGAGGAGAGGCGGGGCTGATACTTCCAGGTGATGGTGAGGAGAGGCGGGGCTGATACTTCCAGGTGATGGTGAGGAGAGAGGCGGGGCTGATACTTCCAGGTGATGGTGAGGAGAGGCTGGGCTGATACTTCAGGTGATGGTGAGGAGAGAGAGGCTGGGGCTGATACTCACAGGTGATGGTGAGGAGAGGCAGGGCTGATACTTCCAGGTGATGGTGAGGAGAGGCAGGGCTGATACTTCAGGTGATGGTGAGGAGAGGCTGGGGCTGATACTTCCAGGTGATGGTGAGGAGAGGCGGGGCTGATACTTCCAGGTGATGGTGAGGAGAGGCGGGGCTGATACTTCCAGGTGATGGTGAGGAGAGGCGGGGCTGATACTTCCAGGTGATGGTGAGGAGAGGCGGGGCTGATACTTCCAGGTGATGGTGAGGAGAGGCGGGGCTGATACTTCAGGTGATGGTGAGGAGAGGCGGGGCTGATACTTCCAGGTGATGGTGAGGAGAGGCGGGGCTGATACTTCCAGGTGATGGTGAGGAGAGGCGGGGCTGATACTTTCCAGGTGATGGTGAGGAGAGGCGGGGGCTGATACTTCCAGGTGATGGTGAGGAGAGGCGGGGCTGATACTTCCAGGTGATGGTGAGGAGAGGCGGGCTGATACTTATAGGTGATGGTGAGGAGAGGCGGGGCTGATACTTCAGGTGATGGTGAGGAGAGGCGGGGCTGATACTCAGGTGATGGTGAGAGAGAGGCAGGGGCTGATACTTCCAGGTGATGGTGAGGAGAGGCGGGGCTGATACTTCCAGGTGATGGTGAGGAGAGGCGGGGCTGATACTTCCAGGTGATGGTGAGGAGAGGCTACTGATACTTCCAGGTGATGGTGAGGAGAGGCGGGGCTGATACTTCCAGGTGATGGTGAGGAGAGGCAGGGCTGATACTTCCAGGTGATGGTGAGGAGAGGGCGGGGCTGATACTTCCAGGTGATGGTGAGGAGAGGCGGGGCTGATACTTCCAGGCGATGGTGAGGAGAGGCGGGGCTGATAGGCACAGGCGATGGTGAGGAGAGGCTGGGGTGATACTTCCAGGTGATGGTGAGGAGATGCGGGGCACATCCTTACAGGTGATGGTGAGGAGAGGCGTGGCTGATACTTTCAGGTGATGGTGAGGAGAGGAGGGGCAGAAACTTCCAGGTGAAGGTGATGAAAGGCGGGGCTGATACTTCCAGGTGATGGTGAGGAGAGGCGGGCTGATACTTCCAGGTGATGGTGAGGAGAGGCAGGCTGATACTTCCAGGTGATGGTGAGGAGAGGCAGGGCTGATACTTCCAGGTGATGGTGAGGAGAGGCGGGGCTGATACTTCCAGGTGATGGTGAGGAGAGGCGGGGCTGATACTTCCAGGTGATGGTGAGGAGAGGCTGGGCTGATACTTCCAGGTGATGGTGAGGAGAGGCGGGGCTGATACTTCCAGGTGATGGTGAGGAGAGGCGGGGGCTGATACTTCCAGGTGATGGTGAGTGAGGCGCTGGGCTGATACTTCCAGGTGATGGTGAGGAGAGGCGGGGCTGATACTTCCAGGTGATGGTGAGAGAGGCGGGGCTGATACTCCAGGTGATGGTGAGAGAGGCAGGGCTGATACTTCCAGGTGATGGTGAGAGGGGGCTGGGCTGATACTTCCAGGTGATGGTGAGGAGAGGCGGGGCTGATACTTCCAGGTGATGGTGAGGAGAGGCAGGGCTGATACTTCCAGGTGATGGTGAGGAGAGGCGGGGCTGATACTTCCAGGTGATGGTGAGGAGAGGCGGGGCTGATACTTCCAGGTGATGGTGAGGAGAGGCAGGGCTGATACTTCCAGGTGATGGTGAGGAGAGGCTGGGCTGATACTTCCAGGTGATGGTGAGGAGAGGCGGGGCTGATACTTCCAGGTGATGGTGAGGAGAGGCAGGGCTGATACTTCCAGGTGATGGTGAGGAGAGGCGGGGCTGATACTTCCAGGTGATGGTGAGGAGAGGCGGGGCTGATACTTCCAGGTGATGGTGAGGAGAGGCAGGGCTGATACTTCCAGGTGATGGTGAGGAGAGGCGGGGCTGATACTTCCAGGTGATGGTGAGAGGCAGGCGGGGCTGATACTTCAGGTGATGGTGAGGAGAGGCAGGGCTGATACTTCCAGGTGATGGTGAGGAGAGGCGGGGCTGATACTTTCAGGTGATGGTGAGGAGAGGCGGGGCTGATACTTACTGGTGATGGTGAGGAGAGGCAGTGCTGATACTTCCAGGCGATGGTGAGGAGAGGCGGGGCTGATACTTCCAGGTGATGGTGAAGAGAGGCAGGGCTGATACTTCCAGGTGATGGTGAGGAGAGGCTGGGCTGATACTTCCAGGTGATGGTGAGGAGAGAGGCGGGGCTGATACTTCCAGGTGATGGTGAGGAGAGGCAGGGCTGATACTTCCAGGTGATGGTGAGGAGAGGCGGGGCTGATACTTCCAGGTGATGGTGAGGAGAGGCGGGGCTGATACTTCCAGGTGATGGTGAGGAGAGGCGGGGCTGATACTTCCAGGTGATGGTGAGGAGAGGCAGGGCTGATACTTCCAGGTGATGGTGAGGAGAGGCGGGGCTGATACTTCCAGGTGATGGTGAGGAGAGGCAGGGCTGATACTCCAGGTGATGGTGAGGAGAGGCAGGGCTGATACTTCCAGGTGATGGTGAGGAGAGGCGGGGCTGATACTTCCAGGTGATGGTGAGGAGAGGCGGGGCTGATACTTCCAGGTGATGGTGAGGAGAGGCGGGGCTGATACTTCCAGGTGATGGTGAGGAGAGGGCGGGGCTGATACTTCCAGGTGATGGTGAGGAGAGGCAGGGCTGATACTTCCAGGTGATGGTGAGGAGAGGCGGGGCTGATACTTCCAGGTGATGGTGAGGAGAGGCGGGGCTGATACTTCCAGGTGATGGTGAGGAGAGGCTGGGCTGATACTTCCAGGTGATGGTGAGGAGAGGAGGGCTGGGCTGATACTTCCAGGTGATGGTGAGGAGAGGCGGGGCTGATACTTCCAGGTGATGGTGAGGAGAGGCAGGGCTGATACTTCCAGGTGATGGTGAGAGAGAGGCAGGCTGATACTTCCAGGTGATGGTGAGGAGAGGCGGGGCTGATACTTCCAGGTGATGGTGAGGAGAGGTGATACTTCAGGCTGATAGATGCGGTGATGGTGAGGAGAGGCGGGGCTGATACTTCCAGGTGATGGTGAGGAGAGGCGGGGCTGATACTTCCAGGTGATGGTGAGGAGAGGCAGGGCTGATACTTCCAGGTGATGGTGAGGAGAGGCGGGGCTGATACTTCCAGGTGATGGTGAGGAGAGAGGCGGGGCTGATACTTCCAGGTGATGGTGAGGAGAGGCAGGGCTGATACTTCCAGGTGATGGTGAGGAGAGGCGGGGCTGATACTTCCAGGTGATGGTGAGGAGAGGCGGGGCTGATACTTCCAGGTGATGGTGAGGAGAGGCAGGGCTGATACTTCCAGGTGATGGTGAGGAGAGGCGGGGCTGATACTTCCAGGTGATGGTGAGGAGAGGCAGGGCTGATACTTCAGGTGATGGTGAGGAGAGGCGGGGCTGATACTTCCAGGTGATGGTGAGGAGAGGCGGGGCTGATACTTCCAGGTGATGGTGAGGAGAGGCAGGGCTGATACTTCCAGGTGATGGTGAGGAGAGGCGGGGCTGAAACTTTCAGGTGATGGTGAGGAGAGAGAGGGGCTGATACTTCCAGGTGATGGTGAGGAGAGGCGGGGCTGATACTTCCAGGTGATGGTGAGGAGAGGCAGGGCTGATACTTCCAGGTGATGGTGAGGAGAGCGGGGCTGATACTTCAGGTGATGGTGAGGAGAGGCGGGGCTGATACTTCCAGGTGATGGTGAGGAGAGGCGGGGCTGATACTTCCAGGTGATGGTGAGAGAGAGGCAGGGCTGATACTTCCAGGTGATGGTGAGGAGAGGCGGGGCTGATACTTCCAGGTGATGGTGAGGAGAGGCGGGGCTGATACTTCAGGTGATGGTGAGGAGAGGCGGGCTGATACTTCCAGGTGATGGTGAGAGAGAGGCAGGGCTGATACTTCCAGGTGATGGTGAGGAGAGGCGGGGGGCTGATACTCCAGGTGATGGTGAGGAGAGGCGGGGCTGATACTTCCAGGTGATGGTGAGGAGAGGCGGGGCTGATACTTCCAGGTGATGGTGAGGAGAGGCGGGGCTGATACTTCCAGGTGATGGTGAGGAGAGGCGGGGCTGATACTTCCAGGTGATGGTGAGGAGAGGCAGGGCTGATACTTCCAGGTGATGGTGAGGAGAGGCTGGGCTGATACTTCCAGGTGATGGTGAGGAGAGGCGGGGCTGATGATACTTCCAGGTGATGGTGAGGAGAGGCGGGGCTGATACTTCCAGGTGATGGTGAGGAGAGGCGGGGCTGATACTTCCAGGTGATGGTGAGGAGAGGCAGGGCTGATACTTCCAGGTGATGGTGAGGAGAGGCGGGCTGATACTTCCAGGTGATGGTGAGGAGAGGCAGGGCTGATACTTCCAGGTGATGGTGAGGAGAGGCAGGGCTGATACTTCCAGGTGATGATGGTGAGGAGAGGCGGGGCTGATACTTCCAGGTGATGGTGAGGAGAGGCAGGGCTGATACTTCCAGGTGATGGTGAGGAGAGGCGGGCTGATACTTCCAGGTGATGGTGAGGAGAGGCGGGGCTGATACTTCCAGGTGATGGTGAGGAGAGGCGGGGCTGATACTTCCAGGTGATGGTGAGGAGAGGCGGGGCTGATACTTCAGGTGGTGATGGTGAGGAGAGGCTGGGCTGATACTTCCAGGTGATGGTGAGGAGAGGCGGGGAGCTGATACTTCCAGTTGATGGTGAGGAGAGGCTGGGCTGATACTTCCAGGTGATGGTGAGGAGAGGCAGGGATGATACTTCCATTTGATGGTTAGGAGAGGCGGGGCTGATACTTCCAGGCGATGGTGAGGAGATTCTGGGCTGATACTTCCAGGCGATGGTGAGGAGAGGCGGGGCTGATACTTCCAGGTGATGGTGAGGAGAGGAGGGGCTGATACTTCTAGGTGATGGTGAGTGAGAGAGGCGGGGCTGATACTTCCAGGTGATGGTGAGGAGAGGCGGGGCTGATACTTCCAGGTGATGGTGAGGAGAGGCGGGGCTGATACTCCAGGTGATGGTGAGGAGAGGCGGGGCTGATACTTCCAGGTGATGGTGAGGAGAGGGGGCTGATACTTCCAGGTGATGGTGAGGAGAGAGGCGGGGCTGATACTTCCAGGTGATGGTGAGGAGAGGCAGGGCTGATACTTCCAGGTGATGGTGAGGAGAGGCGGGCTGATACTTCCAGGTGATGGTGAGGAGAGGCAGGGCTGATACTTCCAGGTGATGGTGAGGAGAGGCGGGGCTGATACTTCCAGGTGATGGTGAGGAGAGGCGGGGCTGATACTTCAGGTGATGGTGAGGAGAGGCAGGGCTGATACTTACCAGGTGATGGTGAGGAGAGGCAGGGCTGATACTTCCAGGTGATGGTGAGGAGAGAGGCAGGGGCTGATACTTCCAGGTGATGGTGAGGAGAGGCGGGGCTGATACTTCCAGGTGATGGTGAGGAGAGGCGGGGCTGATACTTCCAGGTGATGATGGTGAGGAGAGGAGGGGCTGATACTTCCAGGTGATGGTGAGGAGAGGCAGGGCTGATACTTCCAGGTGATGGTGAGGAGAGGCGGGGCTGATACTTCCAGGTGATGGTGAGGAGAGGAGGGCTGATACTTCCAGGTGATGGTGAGGAGAGGCGGGGCTGATACTTCCAGGTGATGGTGAGGAGAGGCGGGCTGATACTTCCAGGTGATGGTGAGGAGAGGCTGGGCTGATACTTCCAGGTGATGGTGAGGAGAGGCAGGGCTGATACTTCCAGGTGATGGTGAGGAGAGGCGGGGCTGATACTTCCAGGTGATGGTGAGGAGAGGCGGGGCTGATACTTCAGGTGATGGTGAGGAGAGAGGCTGGGCTGATACTTCCAGGTGATGGTGAGGAGAGGCAGGGCTGATACTTCCAGGTGATGGTGAGGAGAGGCGGGGCTGATACTTCCAGGTGATGGTGAGGAGAGGCGGGGCTGATACTTCCAGGTGATGGTGAGGAGAGGCAGGGCTGATACTTCCAGGTGATGGTGAGGAGAGGCGGGGCTGATACTTCCAGGTGATGGTGAGGAGAGGCGGGGCTGATACTTGCAGGTGATGGTGAGGAGAGGCAGGGCTGATACTTCCAGGTGATGGTGAGGAGAGGCGGGGCTGATACTTCCAGGTGATGGTGAGGAGAGGCGGGGCTGATACTTCCAGGTGATGGTGAGGAGAGGCGGGCTGATACTTCCAGGTGATGATGGTGAGGAGAGGCAGGGCTGATACTTCCAGGCGATGGTGAGGAGAGGCAGGGCTGATACTTACAGGCGATGGTGAGGAGAGGTGGGGCTGATACTTCCATGAGATGGTAAGGAGAGGCGGGGCTGATACTTAAAGGCAATGGTGAGGAGAGGCTGGGTGATACTTCCAGGTGATGGTGAAGAGAGGCTGGGCTGATACTTCCAGGTGATGGTGAGGAGAGGCTCGGCTGATACTCACATGCGATGGTGAGGAGAGGCTGAGCTGATACTTCCAGGTGATGGTGAGGAGAGGCAGGGCTGATACTTCCAGGCAATGGTGAGGAGAGGCAGGGCTGATACTTCCAGGTGATGGTGAGGAGAGGCGGGGCTGATACTTCCAGGTGATGGTGAGAGAGAGGCGGGGCTGATACTTCAGGTGATGGTGAGGAGAGGCGGGGCTGATACTTCCAGGTGATGGTGAGGAGAGGCGGGGCTGATACTTCCAGGTGATGGTGAGGAGAGGCGGGGCTGATACTTCCAGGTGATGGTGAGGAGAGGCGGGCTGATACTTCCAGGTGATGGTGAGGAGAGGCGGGGCTGATACTTCCAGGTGATGGTGAGGAGAGGCGGGCTGATACTTCCAGGTGATGGTGAGAGAGAGCAGGGCTGATACTTCCAGGTGATGGTGAGGAGAGGCAGGCTGATACTTCCAGGTGATGGTGAGGAGAGGCGGGGCTGATACTTCCAGGTGAAGGATGATGGTGATGGGAGAGGCGGGCTGATACTTCCAGGTGATGGTGAGGAGAGGCGGGGCTGATACTTCCAGGTGATGGTGAGGAGAGGCGGGGCTGATACTTCCAGGTGATGGTGAGGAGAGGCGGGGCTGATACTCCAGGTGATGGTGAGGAGAGGCGGGGCTGATACTTTCAGGTGATGGTGAGGAGAGGCAGGGCTGATACTTCCAGGTGATGGTGAGGAGAGGCGGGGCTGATACTTCAGGTGATGGTGAGGAGAGGCAGGGCTGATACTTCCAGGTGATGGTGAGGAGAGGCAGGGCTGATACTTCCAGGTGATGGTGAGGAGAGGCAGGGCTGATACTTCCAGGTGATGGTGAGGAGAGGCGGGGCTGATACTTCCAGGTGATGGTGAGGAGAGGTGGGGGTGATACTTCCAGGTGATGGTGAGGAGAGGCTGAGCTGATACTTACAGGAAATGGTGAGGAGAGGTGAGGCTGATACTTGCAGGTGATGGTGAGGAGAGGCAGGGCTGATACTTACAGGTGATGGTGAGGAGAGGCAGGGCTGATACTTTCAGGTGATGGTGAGAAGAGGCGTGGATGATACTTCCATTTGATGGTTAGGAGAGGCGAAGTTGATACTTCCAGGTGATGGTGAGGAGAGGCAGGCTGATACTACCCAAGTGATGGTGAGCAGAGGTTGGGCGGATAGTTCCATGTGATGGTGAGGAGAGGCGGGGGGGCAGATACATCCAGGTAATGGTGAGGAGAGGCATTGCTGATACTTCCAGGTGGTGGTGAGGAGAGGCGGGGCTGATACTTCCAGGTGATGGTGAGGAGAGGCGGGGCTGATACTTCAGGTGATGGTGAGGAGAGGCGGGGCTGATACTTCCAGGTGATGGTGAGGAGAGGCGGGGCTGATACTTCCAGGTGATGGTGAGGTGATGGTGAGGCAGGGCTGATACTTCCAGGTGATGGTGAGGAGAGGCGGGGCTGATACTTCCAGGTGATGGTGAGGAGAGAGGCGGGGCTGATACTTCCAGGTGATGGTGAGGAGAGGCAGGGCTGATACTTCCAGGTGATGGTGAGGAGAGGCGGGGCTGATACTTCCAGGTGATGGTGAGGAGAGGCTGGGGCTGATACTTCCAGGTGATGGTGAGGAGAGGCAGGGCTGATACTTCCAGGTGATGGTGAGGAGAGAGGCGGGGCTGATACTTCCAGGTGATGGTGAGGAGAGGCGGGGCTGATACTTCCAGGTGATGGTGAGGAGAGGCGGGGCTGATACTTCCAGGTGATGGTGAGGAGAGGCTGGGCTGATACTTCCAGGTGATGGTGAGGAGAGGCAGGGCTGATACTTCAGGTGATGGTGAGGAGAGGCAGGGCTGATACTTCCAGGTGATGGTGAGGAGAGGCGGGGCTGATACTTCAGGTGATGGTGAGGAGAGGCGGGTGAGGAGAGGCGATACTGATACTTCCAGGTGATGGTGAGGAGAGGCGGGGCTGATACTTCCAGGTGATGGTGAGGAGAGGCAGGGCTGATACTTCACAGGTGATGGTGAGGAGAGGCGGGGCTGATACTTCCAGGTGATGGTGAGGAGAGGCAGGGCTGATACTTCCAGGTGATGGTGAGGAGAGGCGGGGCTGATACTTCCAGGTGATGGTGAGGAGAGGCGGGGCTGATACTTCCAGGTGATGGTGAGGAGAGGCAGGGCTGATACTTCCAGGTGATGGTGAGGAGAGGCGGGGCTGATACTTCCAGGTGATGGTGAGGAGAGGCAGGGCTGATACTTCCAGGTGATGGTGAGGAGAGAGGCGGGGCTGATACTTCCAGGTGATGGTGAGGAGAGGCGGGCTGATACTTCCAGGTGATGGTGAGGAGAGGCGGGGCTGATACTTCCAGGTGATGGTGAGGAGAGAGGCAGGGCTGATACTTCCAGGTGATGGTGATGAGAGAGTACTGATACTTCCAGGGGATGGTGAGGAGTGGCGGGGATGATACTTCCAGTTGATGGTTAGGAGAGGCGGGGAAGATACTTCCAGGTGATGGTGAGGAGGGATAGGGCTGATACTTCTAGGTAATGGTGAGTAGAGGCGGGGCTGATACTTACAGGTGATGTTGAGGAGAGGCGGGGCTGATACTTCCAGGTGATGGTGAGGAGAGGCGGGGCTGATACTTTCAGGTTATGGTGAGGAGAGGCGGGGCTGATACTTCCAGGTGATGGTGAGGAGAGGTGGGGCTGATACTTCCAGTTGATGGTGAGGAGAGGCAGGGCTGATACTTCCAGGTGATGGTGAGGAGAGGCTTGGCTGATACTTCCAGGTGATGGTGATTAGAGGCGGGGATGATACTTCCAGGTGATGGTGAGGAGAGGCGGGGCTGATACTTCCAGGTGATGGTGAGGAGAGGCAGGGGCTGATACTTCCAGGTGATGGTGAGGAGAGGCGGGGCTGATACTTCCAGGTGATGGTGAGGAGAGGCGGGGCTGATACTTCCAGGTGATGGTGAGGAGAGGCAGGGCTGATACTTCCAGGTGATGGTGAGGAGAGGCTGGGCTGATACTTCCAGGTGATGGTGAGAGAGAGGCGGGGCTGATACTTCCAGGTGATGGTGAGGAGAGGCGGGGCTGATACTTCCAGGTGATGGTGAGGAGAGGCGGGGCTGATACTTCCAGGTGATGGTGAGGAGAGGCGGGGCTGATACTTCCAGGTGATGGTGAGGAGAGGCGGGGCTGATACTTCCAGGTGATGGTGAGGAGAGGCGGGGCTGATACTTCCAGGTGATGGTGAGGAGAGGCGGGGCTGATACTTCCAGGTGATGGTGAGGAGAGAGGCAGGGCTGATACTTCCAGGCAATGGTGAGGAGGAGAGGCGGGAGCTGATACTTCCAGGTGATGGTGAGGAGAGGCGGGGCTGATACTTCCAGGTGATGGTGAGGAGAGGCGGGGCTGATACTTCCAGGCGATGGTGAGGAGAGGCAGGGCTGATACTTCCAGGTGATGGTGAGGAGAGGCGGGGCTGATACTTCCAGGTGATGGTGTGGAGAGGCGGGGCTGATACTTCCAGGTGATGGTGAGGAGAGGTAGGGCTGATACTTCCAGTTGGTGGTGAGATGAGGCGGGGCTGATACTTCCAGGCGATGGTGAGGAGAGGCGGGGCTGATACTTCCAGGTGATGGTGAGGAGAGGCAGGGCTGATACTTCAGGTGATGGTGAGGAGAGGCGGGGCTGATACTTCCAGGTGATGGTGAGGAGAGAGGCGGGGCTGATACTTCCAGGTGATGGTGAGGAGAGGCAGGGCTGATACTTCCAGGTGATGGTGAGGAGAGGCAGGGCTGATACTTCCAGGTGATGGTGAGGAGAGGCGGGGCTGATACTTCCAGGTGATGGTGAGGAGAGGTGGGGCTGATACTTCCAGGTGATGGTGAGGAGAGGCAGGGGCTGATACTTCCAGGTGATGGTGAGGAGAGGCGGGGCTGATACTTCAGGTGATGGTGAGGAGAGGCGGGGCTGATACTTCCAGGTGATGGTGAGGAGAGGCAGGGCTGATACTTCCAGGTGATGGTGAGGAGAGGCAGGGCTGATACTTCCAGGCATGGTGATGAGAGGAGGAGAGGGCTGATGATACTTCCAGGTGATGGTGAGGAGAGGCGGGGCTGATACTTCCAGGTGATGGTGAGGAGAGGCTGGCTGATACTCCAGGTGATGGTGAGGAGAGGCGGGGCTGATACTTCCAGGTGATGGTGAGTGAGAGAGGCTGGGCTGATACTTCCAGGTGATGGTGAGGAGAGGCGGGATACTTCCAGGTGATGGTGAGGAGAGGCTGGATGATACTTCCAGGTGATGGTGAGGAGAGGCGGGGCTGATACTTCCAGGTGATGGTGAGGTGAGGAGAGGCGGGCTGATACTTCCAGGTGATGGTGAGAGAGAGGCAGGCTGATACTTCAGGTGATGGTGAGGAGAGGCGGGGCTGATACTCCAGGTGATGGTGAGGAGAGGCGGGCTGATACTTCCAGGTGATGGTGAGGAGGCGGGGCTGATACTTCCAGGTGATGGTGAGGAGAGGCGGGGCTGATACTTCCAGGTGATGGTGAGGAGAGGCGGGCTGATACTTCCAGGTGATGGTGAGGAGAGGCAGGATGATACTTCCAGGTGATGGTGAGAGAGGCGGGGCTGATACTTCCAGGTGATGGTGAGGAGAGACAGGGCTGATACTTCCAGGTGATGGTGAGGAGAGGCAGGGCTGATACTTCCAGGTGATGGTGAGGAGAGGCAGGGCTGATACTTCCAGGTGATGGTGAGGAGAGGCAGGGCTGATACTTCCAGGTGATGGTGAGGAGAGGCAGGGCTGATACTTCCAGGTGATGGTGAGGAGAGGCGGGGCTGATACTTCCAGGTGATGGTGAGGAGAGGCGGGGCTGATACTTCCAGGTGATGGTGAGGAGAGGCGGGGCTGATACTTCCAGGTGATGGTGAGGAGAGGCAGGGCTGATACTTCCAGGTGATGGTGAGGAGAGGCGGGGCTGATACTTCCAGGTGATGGTGAGGAGAGGGCTGATACTGGGGCTGATAGGAGGTTTGATACTTCCAGGTGATGGTGAGGAGAGGCGGGGCTGATACTTCCAAGTGATGGTGAGGAGAGGCGGGTCGGATACTTCCAGGTGATGGTGAGGAGAGGCGGGGCTGATACTTCCAGGTGATGGTGAGGAGAGGCAGGGCTGATACTTCCAGGTGATGGTGAGGAGAGGCAGGGCTGATACTTCCAGGTGATGGTGAGGAGAGGTGGGGCTGATACTTCCAGGCGATGGTGAGGAGAGGCTGGGCTGATACTTCCATGCGATGGTGTGGAGAGGCGCGGCTGATACTTCCAGGTGATGGTGAGGAGAGGCGGCTGGGCTGATACTTCCATACTGGTGATGGTGAGGAGAGGCAGGGCTGATACTTCCAGGTGATGGTGAGGAGAGGGCGGGGCTGATACTTCAGGTGATGGTGAGAGAGAGGCGGGGCTGATACTTCCAGGTGATGGTGAGGAGAGGCGGGGCTGATACTTCCAGGTGATGGTGAGGAGAGGCAGGGCTGATACTTCCAGGTGATGGTTGAGGAGGAGAGGGGGCTGATACTTCCAGGTGATGGTGAGGAGAGGCGGGGCTGATACTTCAGGTGATGGTGAGGAGAGGCGGGCTGATACTTCCAGGTGATGGTGAGGAGAGGCGGGGCTGATACTTCCAGGTGATGGTGAGGAGAGGCTGGGCTGATACTTCCAGGTGATGGTGAGGAGAGGCAGGGCTGATACTTCCAGGTGATGGTGAGGAGAGGCGGGGCTGATACTTCCAGGTGATGGTGAGGAGAGGCGGGGCTGATACTTCCAGGTGATGGTGAGAGAGAGGCAGGCTGATACTTCCAGGTGATGGTGAGGAGAGGCAGGGCTGATACTTCCAGGTGATGGTGAGGAGAGGCGGGGCTGATACTTCCAGGTGATGGTGAGGAGAGGCGGGGCTGATACTTCCAGGTGATGGTGAGAGAGAGGCTGGGGCTGATACTTCCAGGTGATGGTGAGGAGAGGCAGGGGCTGATACTTCCAGGTGATGGTGAGGAGGCGGGGGCTGATACTTCCAGGTGATGGTGAGGAGAGGCAGGGGCTGATACTTCCAGGTGATGGTGAGGAGAGGCGGGGCTGATACTTCCAGGTGATGGTGAGGAGAGGCTGGGCTGATACTTCCAGGTGATGGTGAGGAGAGGCTGGGCTGATACTTCCAGGTGATGGGGAGGAGAGGCGGGGATGATACCTCCATTTGATGGTTAGGAGAGGCAGGGCTGATACTTCCAGGTGATGTTGAAGGGAGGCAGGGCTGATATTTCCAGGTAATGTTGAGGAGAGGCAGGGCTGATACTTACAGGTGATGGTGATTAGAAATGTGGCTGATACTTCCAGGTGATGGTGAGGAGAGGCGGGGCTGATACTTCCAGGTGATGGTGAGGAGAGGTGGGGCTGATACTTCCAGGTGATGGTGAGGAGAGGGCGGGGCTGATACTTCCAGGTGATGGTGAGGAGAGGCGGGGCTGATACTTCCAGGTGATGGTGAGGAGAGAGGCGGCTGGGCTGATACTTCCAGGTGATGGTGAGGAGAGGCGGGGCTGATACTTCCAGGTGATGGTGAGGAGAGGCGGGGCTGATACTTCCAGGTGATGGTGAGGAGAGGTGGGGCTGATACTTCCAGGTGATGGTGAGGAGATGCGGGGTTGATTCTTAGAGGTGATGGTGAGGAGAGGCGGGGCTGATACTTCCAGGTGATGGTGAGGAGAGGCGGGGCTGATACTTCCAGGTGATGGTGAGGAGAGGCGGGCTGATACTTCCAGGTGATGGTGAGGAGAGGGGGGCTGATACTTCCAGGTGATGGTGAGGAGAGGCAGGGCTGATACTTCCAGGTGATGGTGAGGAGAGGCAGGGGCTGATACTTCCAGGTGATGGTGAGGAGAGGTTGGGGCTGATACTTCCAGGTGATGGTGAGGAGAGGCTGGGGCTGATACTTCCAGGTGATGGTGAGGAGAGGCAGGGCTGATACTTCAGGTGAGGTGATGGTGATACTTCAGAGATGGTGGGGCTGATACTTCCACAGGTGATGGTGAGGAGAGGCAGGGCTGATACTTCCAGGTGATGGTGAGGAGAGGCGGGGCTGATACTTCAGGTGATGGTGAGGAGAGGGCGGGCTGATACTTCCAGGTGATGGTGAGGAGAGGGGGGGCTGATACTTCCAGGTGATGGTGAGGAGAGGCAGGGCTGATACTTCCAGGTGATGGTGAGGAGAGGCGGGGCTGATACTCCAGGTGATGGTGAGGAGAGGCGGGGCTGATACTTCCAGGTGATGGTGAGGAGAGGCGGGGCTGATACTTCCAGGTGATGGTGAGGAGAGGCTGGGCTGATACTTCCAGGTGATGGTGAGGAGAGGCAGGGCTGATACTTCAGGTGATGGTGAGGAGAGGCTGGGCTGATACTTCCAGGTGATGGTGAGAGAGGCGGGGCTGATACTTCCAGGTGATGGTGAGGAGAGGCGGGGCTGATACTTCCAGGTGATGGTGAGGAGAGGCGGGCTGATACTTCCAGGTGATGGTGAGGAGAGGCGGGCTGATACTTCCAGGTGATGGTGATGGTGATACTTCCAGAGGTGGGGGCTGATACTTCCAGGTGATGGTGAGGAGAGAGGCAGGGCTGATACTTCCAGGTGATGGTGAGGAGGCGGGCTGATACTTCCAGGTGATGGTGAGGAGAGAGAGGGCTGGGCTGATACTTCAGGTGATGGTGAGGAGAGAGGGGCTGATACTTCCAGGTGATGGTGAGGAGAGGCGGGGCTGATACTTCCAGGTGATGGTGAGGAGAGGCGGGGCTGATACTCAGGTGATGGTGAGGAGAGGCGGGGCTGATACTTCCAGGTGATGGTGAGGAGAGAGGTGGGGGCTGATACTTCCAGGTGATGGTGAGGAGAGGCAGGGCTGATACTTCCAGGTGATGGTGAGGAGAGGCGGGGCTGATACTTCCAGGTGATGGTGAGGAGAGGCTGGGCTGATACTTCCAGGTGATGGTGAGGAGAGGCAGGGCTGATACTTCCAGGTGATGGTGAGGAGGAGAGGCAGGGCTGATACTTCCAGGTGATGGTGAGGAGAGGCGGGGCTGATACTTCCAGGTGATGGTGATGAGAGGGGGGCTGATACTTCCAGGTGATGGTGAGAATAGGCGGGGTTGATACTTCCAGGTGGTGGTTAGGAGAGACGGGGTTGATACTTCCAGGTGATGGTGAGGAGAGGCAGGGCTGATACTTCCATGTGATGGTGAGGAGAGGCGGGGCTGATACTTCCAGGTGATGGTGAGGAGAGGCGGGGCTGATACTTCCAGGTGATGGTGAGAGAGAGGCAGGGCTGATACTTCCAGGTGATGGTGAGGAGAGGCAGGGCTGATACTTCCAGGTGATGGTGAGGAGAGTGGGGCTGATACTTCCAGGTGATGGTGAGTGAGAGAGGGGGCTGATACTTCCAGGTGATGGTGAGGAGAGGCAGGGCTGATACTTCCAGGTGATGGTGAGGAGAGGCAGGGGCTGATACTTCCAGGTGATGGTGAGGAGAGGAGGCAGGGGCTGATACTTCCAGGTGATGGTGAGGAGAGGCAGGGCTGATACTTCCAGGTGATGGTGAGGAGAGGCGGGGCTGATACTTCCAGGTGATGGTGAGGAGAGGCGGGCTGATACTTCCAGGTGATGGTGAGGAGAGGCGGGGCTGATACTTCCAGGTGATGGTGAGGAGAGGCGGGGCTGATACTTCAGGTGATGGTGAGGAGAGGCAGGGCTGATACTTCCAGGTGATGGTGAGGAGAGGCGGGGCTGATACTTCCAGGTGATGGTGAGGAGAGGCGGGGCTGATACTTCCAGGTGATGGTGAGGAGAGGCGGGGCTGATACTTCCAGGTGATGGTGAGGAGAGGCGGGGCTGATACTTCAGGTGATGGTGAGGAGAGGCGGGGCTGATACTTCCAGGTGATGGTGAGGAGAGAGGCAGGGCTGATACTTCCAGGTGATGGTGAGGAGAGAGGCGGGGCTGATACTTCCAGGTGATGGTGAGGAGAGGCAGGGCTGATACTTCCAGGTGATGGTGAGGAGAGGCTGGGCTGATACTTCCAGGTGATGGTGAGGAGAGGCTGGGCTGATACTTCAGGTGGTGATGGTGAGGAGAGGCTGGGCTGATACTTCCAGGTGATGGTGAGGAGGCTGGGCTGATACTTCCAGGTGATGGTGAGGAGAGGGCGGGGCTGATACTTCAGGTGATGGTGAGGAGAGGCGGGGCTGATACTTCCAGGTGATGGTGAGGAGAGGCAGGGCTGATACTTCCAGGTGATGGTGAGGAGAGGCAGGGGCTGATACTTCCAGGTGATGGTGAGGACAGGAGGGCAGAAACTTCCATGTGAAGTTGAGGAAAGGCGGGGTTGATACTTCCAGGTGATGGTGAGGAGAGGCGTCACTGATACTTCCAGGTTATTTTGATTAGAGGCGGGTTGATACTTCCAGGTGATGGTGAGGAGAGGCGGGGCTGATACTTACTAGCGATGGTGAGGAGAGGGGGGCTGATACTTCCTGGAGATGGTGAGGACAGGCGGGGTTGATACTTCCAGGTGATGGTGAGGAGAGGCAGGGCTGATACTTCCAGGTGATGGTGAGGAGAGGCGGGTCTGATACTTCCAGGTGGTGGTGAGGAGAGGCAGGGCTGATACTTCCAGGTGATGGTGAGGAGAGGCAGGCTGATACTTCCAGGTGATGGTGAGGAGAGGCGGGGCTGATACTTCCAGGTGATGGTGAGAGAGGCGGGGCTGATACTTCCAGGTGATGGTGAGGAGAGGCGGGGCTGATACTATCAGGTGATGGTGAGAGAGAGGCAGGGCTGATACTTCCAGGTGATGGTGAGGAGAGGCGGGTCTGATACTTCCAGGTGATGGTGAGGAGAGGCAGGGCTGATACTTCCAGGTGATGGTGAGGAGAGGCGGGCTGATGATACTTCCAGGTGATGGTGAGGAGAGGCAGGGCTGATACTTCCAGGTGATGGTGAGGAGAGGCGGGGGCTGATACTTCCAGGTGATGGTGAGGAGAGGCTGGGCTGATACTTCCAGGTGATGGTGAGGAGAGGCAGGGCTGATACTTCCAGGTGATGGTGAGAGAGAGGCAGGGGCTGATACTTCCAGGTGATGGTGAGGAGAGGCAGGGGATGATACTTCCAGGTGATGGTGAGGAGAGGCTGGCTGATACTTCCAGGTGATGGTGAGGAGAGAGGCGGGGGCTGATACTTCCAGGTGATGGTGAGGAGAGGCGGGGCTGATACTTCCAGGTGATGGTGAGGAGAGGCAGGGCTGATACTTCCAGGTGATGGTGAGGAGAGGCGGGGCTGATACTTCCAGGTGATGGTGAGGAGAGGCAGGGCTGATACTTCCAGGTGATGGTGAGGAGAGGCAGGGCTGATACTTCCAGGTGATGGTGAGGAGAGGCGGGGCTGATACTTCCAGGTGATGGTGAGGAGAGGCGGGGGCTGATACTTCCAGGTGATGGTGAGGAGAGGCAGGGCTGATACTTCCAGGTGATGGTGAGGAGAGGCAGGGCTGATACTTCCAGGTGATGGTGAGGAGAGGCGGGGCTGATACTTCCAGGTGATGGTGAGAGAGAGGCGGGCTGATACTTCCAGGTGATGGTGAGGAGAGGCAGGGCTGATACTTCCAGGTGATGGTGAGAGAGGCGGGGCTGATACTTCCAGGTGATGGTGAGGAGAGGGCTGGCTGATAGGCAATGGTGGTGAGGAGGGCTGGGCTGATACTTCCAGGTGATGGTGAGGAGAGGCGGGCTGATACTTCCAGGTGATGGTGAGGAGAGGCGGGGCTGATACTTCCAGGTGATGGTGAGGAGAGGCAGGGCTGATACTTCCAGGTGATGGTGAGGAGAGGCGGGATGATACTTCCAGGTGATGGTGAGGAGAGAGGCGGGGCTGATACTTCCAGGTGATGGTGAGGAGAGGCGGGCTGATACTTCCAGGTGATGGTGAGGAGAGGCAGGGGCTGATACTTCAGGTGATGGTGAGGAGAGGCAGGGCTGATACTTCCAGGTGATGGTGAGGAGAGGCAGGGCTGATACTTCCAGGTGATGGTGAGGAGAGGCGGGGCTGATACTTCCAGGTGATGGTGAGGAGAGGCAGGGCTGATACTTCCAGGTGATGGTGAGGAGAGGCAGGGCTGATACTTCCAGGTGATGGTGAGGAGAGGTGTGGGTGATACTTCCAGGTGATGGTGAGGAGAGGCGGGGCTGATACTTCTAAGTGATGGTGAGGAGAGGCTGGGCTGATACTTCCAGGTGATGGTGAGGAGAGGCGAGGGCTGATACTTCCAGGTGATGGTGAGGAGAGGCGGGGCTGATACTTCCAGGTGATGGTGAGGAGAGGCTGGGCTGATACTTCCAGGTGATGGTGAGAGAGAGGCGGGGCTGATACTTCAGGTGATGGTGAGGAGAGGCGGGGCTGATACTTCAGGTGATGGTGAGGAGAGGCGGGGCTGATACTTCCAGGTGATGGTGAGGAGAGGCAGGGGCTGATACTTCCAGGTGATGGTGAGGAGAGGCAGGGCTGATACTTCCAGGTGATGGTGAGGAGAGGCTGGGCTGATACTTCCAGGTGATGGTGAGGAGAGGCAGGGCTGATACTTCCAGGTGATGGTGAGGAGAGGCGGGGCTGATACTTCCAGGTGATGGTGAGGAGAGGCGGGGCTGATACTTCCAGGTGATGGTGAGGAGAGGCAGGGGCTGATACTCCAGTGATGGTGAGAGAGGCTGGGCTGATACTTCCAGGTGATGGTGAGGAGAGGCAGGGCTGATACTTCCAGGTGATGGTGAGGAGAGGGCAGGGCTGATACTTCCAGGTGATGGTGAGGAGAGGCAGGGCTGATACTTCCAGGTGATGGTGAGGAGAGAGGCAGGGCTGATACTTCAGGTGATGGTGAGGAGAGGCGGGGCTGATACTTCCAGGCGATGGTGAGGAGAGGCTGAGCTGATACTTCCAGGCAATGGTGAGGAGATGCGTGGCTGATACTCACAGGCGATGGTGAGGATTGGCAGGGCTGATACTTCCAGGGGATGGTGACGAGACACGGGGCTGATAATTCCAGGTGATGGTGAGGAGAAGCGGGGCTGAAACTTTCAGGTGATGGTGTGAAGAGGCACGGCTGATACTTCCAGGTGATGGTTAAGAGAGATGGGGTTGATTCTTCCAGGTGATGGTGAGGAGAGGCGGGGCTGATACATCCAGGTAATGGTGAGGAGAGGCGTTGCTGATACTTCCAGGTGATGGTGAGGAGAGGCGGGGATTCACTGATACTTCCAGGTGATGGTGAGGAGAGGCGGGGCTGATACTTCCAGGTGATGGTGAGGAGAGGTCGGGGCTGATACTTCCAGGTGATGGTGAGAGAGGGACAGGGCTGATATTTCTAGGTAATGGTGAGTAGAGGCGGGGCTGATACTTCCAGGTGATGGTGAGGAGAGGCGGGGCTGATACTTCCAGGTGATGGTGAGAGAGAGGCGGGCTGATACTTCCAGGTGATGGTGAGGAGAGGCGGGGCTGATACTTCCAGGTGATGGTGAGAGAGGCTGGGCTGATACTACTTCCAGGTGATGGTGAGGAGAGGGCTGAGGGCTGATACTTCAGGTGATGGTGAGAGAGAGGCGGGGCTGATACTTCCAGGTGATGGTGAGGAGAGGCGGGGCTGATACTTCAGGTGATGGTGAGGAGAGGCGGGGCTGATACTTCCAGGTGATGGTGAGGAGAGGGCAGGGCTGATACTTCCAGGTGATGGTGAGGAGAGGCGGGGCTGATACTTCCAGGTGATGGTGAGGAGAGGCGGGGCTGATACTTCCAGGTGATGGTGAGGAGAGGCAGGGGCTGATACTTCCAGGTGATGGTGAGGAGAGAGGCAGGGCTGATACTTCCAGGTGATGGTGAGGAGAGGCAGGGCTGATACTTCCAGGTGATGGTGAGGAGAGGCAGGGCTGATACTTCCAGGTGATGGTGAGGAGAGGCGGGGCTGATACTTCCAGGTGATGGTGAGGAGAGGCGGGGCTGATACTTCCAGGTGATGGTGAGGAGAGGCAGGGCTGATACTTCCAGGTGATGGTGAGGAGAGGCGGGGCTGATACTTCAGGTGATGGTGAGGAGAGGCGGGGCTGATACTTCAGGTTGATGGTGAGGAGAGGCGGGGCTGATACTTCCAGGTGATGGTGAGGAGAGAGGCGGGCTGATACTTCCAGGTGATGGTGAGGAGAGGCAGGGCTGATACTTCCAGGTGATGGTGAGGAGAGGCGGGGCTGATACTTCCAGGTGATGGTGAGGAGAGGTGGGGCTGATACTTCCAGGTGATGGTGAGAGAGAGCTGGGCTGATACTTCCAGGTGATGGTGAGGAGAGGCGGGGCTGATACTTCCAGGTGATGGTGAAGAGGAGAGGCGGGGCTGATACTTCCAGGTGATGGTGAGGAGAGGCAGGGCTGATACTTCCAGGTGATGGTGAGGAGAGGCAGGGCTGATACTTCCAGGTGATGGTGAGGAGAGGCAGCGGGCTGATACTTCCAGGTGATGGTGAGGAGAGGTGGGCTGATACTTCAGGTGATGGTGAGGAGAGGCAGGGGCTGATACTTCCAGGTGATGGTGAGGAGAGGCGGGGCTGATACTTCCAGGTGATGGTGAGGAGAGGCGGGGCTGATACTTCCAGGTGATGGTGAGGAGAGGCTGGGCTGATACTTCCAGGTGATGGTGAGGAGAGGCAGGGCTGATACTTCCAGGTGATGGTGAGGAGAGGCGGGGCTGATACTTCCAGGTGATGGTGAGGAGAGAGCGGGGCTGATACTTCAGGTGATGGTGAGGAGAGGCAGGGCTGATACTTCCAGGTGATGGTGAGGAGGCAGGGGCTGATACTTCCAGGTGATGGTGAGGAGAGGCGGGGCTGATACTTCCAGGTGATGGTGAGGAGAGGCTGGGCTGATACTTCCAGGTGATGGTGAGGAGAGGCGGGGCTGATACTTCCAGGTGATGGTGAGGAGAGGCAGGGCTGATACTTCCAGGTGATGGTGAGGGCAGAGAGAGGCAGGGATGGCTGATAGGTCCAGGTGATGGTGATGGTGAGAGAGGCTGGGCTGATACTTCCAGGTGATGGTGAGGAGAGGCGGGGCTGATACTACTCCAGGTGATGGTGAGGAGAGGCTGGGCTGATACTTCCAGGTGATGGTGAGAGAGGCAGGGCTGATACTTCCAGGTGATGGTGAGGAGAGGCTGGGCTGATACTTCCAGGTGATGGTGAGGAGAGGCGGGCTGATACTTCCAGGTGATGGTGAGGAGAGGCGGGGCTGATACTTCCAGGTGATGGTGAGGAGAGGCAGGGCTGATACTTCCAGGTGATGGTGAGGAGAGGCAGGGCTGATACTTCCAGGTGATGGTGAGGAGAGGCGGGGCTGATACTTCCAGGTGATGGTGAGGAGAGGCGGGGCTGATACTTCCAGGTGATGGTGAGGAGAGGCAGGGCTGATACTTCCAGGTGATGGTGAGGAGAGGCTGGGGCTGATACTTCAGGTGATGGTGAGGAGAGGCAGGGCTGATACTTCCAGGTGATGGTGAGGAGAGGATGGGGCTGATACTTCCAGGTGATGGTGAGGAGAGGCAGGGCTGATACTTCAGGGTGATGGTGAGGAGAGGCTGGGGCTGATACTTCCAGGTGATGGTGAGGAGAGGCGGGGCTGATACTTCCAGGTGATGGTGAGAGAGGCGGGGCTGATACTTCCAGGTGATGGTGAGGAGAGGCGGGGCTGATACTTCCAGGTGATGGTGAGGAGAGGCGGGGCTGATACTTCCAGGTGATGGTGAGGAGAGGCAGGGGCTGATACTTCCAGGTGATGGTGAGGAGAGGCGGGGCTGATACTTCCAGGTGATGGTGAGGAGAGAGCGGGGCTGATACTTCCAGGTGATGGTGAGGAGAGGCGGGGCTGATACTTCCAGGTGATGGTGAGGAGAGGCAGGGCTGATACTTCCAGGTGATGGTGAGGAGAGGCGGGGCTGATACTTCCAGGTGATGGTGAGGAGAGGCAGGCTGATACTTCCAGGTGATGGTGAGGAGAGGTGATGGTGAGGGGCTGATACTTCCAGGTGATGGTGAGGAGAGGCGGGGCTGATACTTCCAGGTGATGGTGAGGAGAGGTGGGGCTGATACTTCCAGGTGATGGTGAGAGAGAGGCGGGCTGATACTTCCAGGTGATGGTGAGGAGAGGCTGGGCTGATACTTCCAGGTGATGGTGAGGAGAGGCGGGGCTGATACTTCCAGGTGATGGTGAGGAGAGGCAGGGCTGATACTTCTGGGCGATGGTGAGGAGAGAGGCGGGCTGATACTTCAGGTGATGGTGAGGAGAGGCAGGGCTGATACTTCCAGGTGATGGTGAGGAGAGGCGGGGCTGATACTTCCAGGTGATGGTGAGAGAGGCAGGGCTGATACTTCAGGTGATGGTGAGGAGAGGCTGGGCTGATACTTCCAGGTGATGGTGAGGAGAGGCAGGGGCTGATACTTCAGGTGATGGTGAGGAGAGGCGGGGCTGATACTTCCAGGTGATGGTGAGGAGAGGCGGGGCTGATACTTCCAGGTGATGGTGAAGGAGAGGCGGGGCTGATACTTCCAGGTGATGGTGAGGAGAGGCAGGGCTGATACTTCCAGGTGATGGTGAGGAGAGAGGCGGGGCTGATACTTCCAGGTGATGGTGAGGAGAGGCTGGGCTGATACTTCCAGGTGATGGTGAGGAGAGGGGGCTGATACTTCCAGGTGATGGTGAGGAGAGGCGGGCTGATACTTCCAGGTGATGGTGAGGAGAGGCGGGGCTGATACTTCCAGGTGATGGTGAGGAGAGGCAGGGCTGATACTTCCAGGTGATGGTGAGGAGAGCGCAGGGCTGATACTTCCAGGTGATGGTGAGAGAGGAGGGCTGATACTTCCAGGTGATGGTGAGGAGGCAGGCTGGGGCTGATACTTCCAGGTGATGGTGAGGAGAGGTGGGGCTGATACTTCCAGGTGATGGTGAGAGAGAGGCGTGGCTGATACTTCCAGGTGATGGTGAGGAGAGGCGGGGCTGATACTTCCAGGTGATGGTGAGGAGAGGGGGCTGATACTTCCAGGTGATGGTGAGGAGAGGCGGGGCTGATACTTCCAGGTGATGGTGAGGAGAGGCTGGGCTGATACTTCAGGGTGATGGTGAGGAGAGGCGGGGCTGATACTTCCAGGTGATGGTGAGGAGAGGCGGGGCTGATACTTCCAGGTGATGGTGAGGAGAGGCAGGGCTGATACTTCAGGTGATGGTGAGGAGAGGCGGGGCTGATACTTCCAGGTGATGGTGAGGAGAGGGAGGCTGATGACTTCCAGGTGATGGTGAAGAGTGGCAGGGCTGATACTTCCAGGCGATGGTGAGGAGAGGCAGGGCTGATACTTCCAGGTGATGGTGATGAGAGGCGAGGCTGAAACCTTCAGGTGATGGTGAGGAGAGGCGGGGCTGATACTTCCAGGTGATGGTGTGAAGAGGCGAGGCTGATACTTCGAGGTGATGGAGAGGAGAGGCGGGGCTGAAACTTTCAGGTGATGGTGAGGAGAGGCGGGGCTGATACTTCCAGGTGATGGTGTGAAGAGGCGGGGCTGATACTTCCAGGTGATGATGAGAGGAGAGGCGGGGCTGATACTTCCAGGTGATGGTGAGGAGAGGCAGGGCTGATACTTCAGGTGATGGTGAGGAGAGGCAGGGCTGATACTTCCAGGTGATGGTGAGGAGAGGCAGGGGCTGATACTTCCAGGTGATGGTGAGGAGAGGCAGGGCTGATACTTCCAGGTGATGGTGAGGAGAGGCGGGGCTGATACTTCCAGGTGATGGTGAGAGAGGCTGGGCTGATACTTCCAGGTGATGGTGAGGAGAGGCGGGGCTGATACTTCAGGCAATGATGGTGAGAGAGGTGGGGCTGATACTTCCAGGTGATGGTGAGGAGAGGCGGGGCTGATACTTCCAGGTGATGGTGAGGAGAGGCAGGGGGCTGATACTTCCAGGTGATGGTGAGGAGAGGCGGGGGGCTGATACTTCCAGGTGATGGTGAGGAGAGGCGGGGCTGATACTTCCAGGTGATGGTGAGGAGAGGCAGGGCTGATACTTCCAGGTGATGGTGAGGAGAGGCGGGCTGATACTTCCAGGTGATGGTGAAGAGAGGAGGGCTGATACTTACAGGGATGGCTGATACTTCCAGGTGATGGTGAGGAGAGGCGGGGCTGATACTTCCAGGTGATGGTGAGGAGAGAGGCGGGGCTGATACTTCCAGGTGATGGTGAGAGAGGCAGGGCTGATACTTCCAGGTGATGGTGAGGAGAGGCAGGGCTGATACTTCCAGGTGATGGTGAGGAGAGGCGGGGCTGATACTTCCAGGTGATGGTGAGGAGAGAGGCAGGGCTGATACTTCCAGGTGATGGTGAGGAGAGGCGGGGCTGATACTTCCAGGTGATGGTGAGAGAGAGGCGGGCTGATACTTCCAGGTGATGGTGAGGAGAGGCGGGGCTGATACTTCCAGGTGATGGTGAGAGAGAGGCAGGGCTGATACTTCCAGGTGATGGTGAGGAGAGGCAGGGCTGATACTTCCAGGTGATGGTGAGGAGAGGCGGGGCTGATACTTCAGGTGATGGTGAGGAGAGGCGGGGCTGATACTTCCAGGTGATGGTGAGGAGAGAGCGGGGCTGATACTTCCAGGTGATGGTGAGGAGAGGCAGGGGCTGATACTTCCAGGTGATGGTGAGGAGAGGCTGGGCTGATACTTCCAGGTGATGGTGAGGAGAGGCGGGGCTGATACTTCCAGGTGATGGTGAGGAGAGGCGGGGCTGATACTTCCAGGTGATGGTGAGGAGAGGCAGGGCTGATACTATACATACTTCAGGTGATGGTGAGAGAGAGGCTGGGCTGATACTTCCAGGTGATGGTGAGGAGAGGCAGGGCTGATACTTCCAGGTGATGGTGAGGAGAGAGGCAGGGCTGATACTTCCAGGTGATGGTGAGGAGAGGCAGGGCTGATACTTCCAGGTGATGGTGAGGAGAGGCGGGGCTGATACTTCCAGGTGATGGTGAGGAGAGGCAGGGGCTGATACTTCCAGGTGATGGTGAGGAGAGGCGGGGCTGATACTTCCAGGTGATGGTGAGGAGAGGCGGGGCTGATACTTCCAGGTGATGGTGAGGAGAGGCAGGGCTGATACTTCAGGTGATGGTGAGGAGAGGCGGGGCTGATACTTCCAGGTGATGGTGAGGAGAGGCAGGCTGATACTTCCAGGTGATGGTGAGGAGAGGCGGGGCTGATACTTCCAGGTGATGGTGAGGAGAGGCTGGGCTGATACTTCCAGGTGATGGTGAGGAGAGGCGGGGCTGATACTTCAGGTGAGGTGATGGTGAGGAGAGGCTGGGCTGATACTTCCAGGTGATGGTGAGGAGAGGCGGGGCTGATACTTCAGGTGATGGTGAGGAGAGGGTGGGTTGGCTGATACTTCCAGGTGATGGTGAGGAGAGGCAGGCTGATACTTCCAGGTGATGGTGAGGAGAGGCAGGGCTGATACTTCCAGGTGATGGTGAGGAGAGGCGGGGCTGATACTTCCAGGTGATGGTGAGGAGAGCAGGGCTGATACTTCCAGGTGATGGTGAGGAGAGGCGGGGCTGATACTTCCAGGTGATGGTGAGGAGAGGCAGGGCTGATACTTCCAGGTGATGGTGAGGAGAGGCGGGGCTGATACTTCCAGGTGATGGTGAGGAGAGGCGGGGCTGATACTTCCAGGTGATGGTGAGGAGAGGCGGGGCTGATACTTCCAGGTGATGGTGAGGAGAGGCGGGGCTGATACTTCCAGGTGATGGTGAGGAGAGAGGCAGGGCTGATACTTCCAGGTGATGGTGAGGAGAGGCAGGGCTGATACTTCAGGTGATGGTGAGGAGAGGCGGGGCTGATACTTCCAGGTGATGGTGAGGAGAGGCGGGGCTGATACTTCCAGGTGATGGTGAGGAGAGGCGGGGCTGATACTTCCAGGTGATGGTGAGGAGAGGCGGGGCTGATACTTCCAGGTGATGGTGAGGAGAGGCGGGGCTGATACTTCCAGGTGATGGTGAGGAGAGGCTGGGCTGATACTTCCAGGTGATGGTGAGGAGAGGCAGGGCTGATACTTCCAGGTGATGGTGAGGAGAGGCAGGGCTGATACTTCCAGGTGATGGTGAGGAGAGGCAGGGGCTGATACTTCCAGGTGATGGTGGTGAGAGAGGCAGGGCTGATACTTCCAGGTGATGGTGAGGAGAGGCAGGGCTGATACTTCCAGGTGATGGTGAGGAGAGGCTGGGGCTGATACTTCCAGGTGATGGTGAGGAGAGGCAGGGCTGATACTTCCAGGTGATGGTGAGGAGAGGCAGGGGCTGATACTTCCAGGTGATGGTGAGGAGAGGTGGGGCTGATACTTCCAGGTGATGGTGAGGAGAGGCGGGGCTGATACTTCCAGGTGATGGTGAGAAAGAGAGGCGGGGCTGATACTTCCAGGTGATGGTGAGGAGAGGCGGGGCTGATACTTCAGGTGATGGTGAGGAGAGGCAGGGCTGATACTTCCAGGTGATGGTGAGGAGAGGCGGGGCTGATACTTCCAGGTGATGGTGAGGAGAGGCAGGGGCTGATACTTCAGGTGATGGTGAGGAGAGGCTGGGGCTGATAGGAGAGGTGATGGATGAGGAGAGGCAGGGCTGATACTTCCAGGTGATGGTGAGGAGAGGCGGGGCTGATACTTCCAGGTGATGGTGAGAGAGAGGGGGGCTGATACTTCCAGGTGATGGTGAGGAGAGGCAGGGGCTGATACTTCCAGGTGATGGTGAGGAGAGGCTGGGGCTGATACTTCCAGGTGATGGTGAGGAGAGGCGGGGCTGATACTTCCAGGTGATGGTGAGGAGAGGCGGGGCTGATACTTCCAGGTGATGGTGAGGAGAGGCAGGGCTGATACTTCAGGTGATGGTGAGGAGAGGCGGGGCTGATACTTCCAGGTGATGGTGAGGAGAGGCGGGGCTGATACTTCCAGGTGATGGTGAGGAGAGGCGGGGCTGATACTTCCAGGTGATGGTGAGGAGAGGCAGGGCTGATACTTCCAGGTGATGGTGAGGAGAGAGAGGCGGGGCTGATACTTCAGGTGATGGTGAGGAGAGCGGGGCTGATACTTCCAGGTGATGGTGAGGAGAGGCGGGGCTGATACTTCCAGGTGATGGTGAGGAGAGGCGGGGCTGATACTTCAGGTGATGGTGAGGAGAGGCAGGGGCTGATACTTCCAGGTGATGGTGAGGAGAGGCAGGCTGATACTCCAGGTGATGATGAGAGGAGAGAGGCAGGGCTGATACTTCCAGGTGATGGTGAGGAGAGGCAGGGCTGATACTTCCAGGTGATGGTGAGGAGAGGCGGGGCTGATACTTCCAGGTGATGGTGAGGAGAGGCGGGGCTGATACTTCCAGGTGATGGTGAGGAGAGGCAGGGCTGATACTTCCAGGTGATGGTGAGGAGAGGCAGGGCTGATACTTCCAGGTGATGGTGAGGAGAGGTGGGGCTGATACTTCCAGGTGATGGTGAGGGTGATGAGGCTGGGCTGATACTTCCAGGTGATGGTGAGAGAGAGGTGGGCTGATACTTCCAGGTGATGGTGAGGAGAGGCAGGGCTGATACTTCCAGGTGATGGTGAGGAGAGGCAGGGCTGATACTTCCAGGTGATGGTGAGGAGAGGCTGGGCTGATACTTCAGGTGATGTGAGAGAGAGGCAGGGCTGATACTTCCAGGTGATGGTGAGGAGAGGCGGGGCTGATACTTCCAGGTGATGGTGAGGAGAGGCTGGGCTGATACTTCCAGGTGATGGTGAGGAGAGGCTGGGCTGATACTTCCAGGTGATGGTGAGGAGAGGCTGGGGCTGATACTTCCAGGTGATGGTGAGGAGAGGCAGGGCTGATACTTCCAGGTGATGGTGAGGAGAGGCGGGGCTGATACTTCCAGGTGATGGTGAGGAGAGGCGGGGCTGATACTTCCAGGTGATGGTGAGGAGGCAGGGCTGATACTTCCAGGTGATGGTGCTGATACTTCCAGGTGATGGTGAGGAGAGGCAGGGCTGATACTTCAGGTGATGGTGAGGAGAGGCAGGGCTGATACTTCCAGGTGATGGTGAGGAGAGGCAGGGCTGATACTTCCAGGTGATGGTGAGGAGAGAGGGGGGCTGATACTTCCAGGTGATGGTGAGGAGAGGCGGGGCTGATACTTCCAGGTGATGGTGAGGAGAGAGGCAGGGCTGATACTTCAGGTGATGGTGAGGAGAGGCTGGGGCTGATACTTCCAGGTGATGGTGAGGAGAGGCAGGGCTGATACTTCCAGGTGATGGTGAGGAGAGGCAGGGCTGATACTTCCAGGTGATGGTGAGGAGAGGCTGGGCTGATGATTTCCAGGTGATGGTGAGGAGAGGCAGGGCTGATACTTCCAGGTGATGGTGAGGAGAGGCGGGGCTGATACTTCCAGGTGATGGTGAGGAGATGGTGAGAGAGGCTGGCTGATACTTCCAGGTGATGGTGAGGAGAGGCAGGGCTGATACTTCCAGGTGATGGTGAGGAGAGGCAGGGCTGATACTTCCAGGTGATGGTGAGGAGAGGCGGGGCTGATACTTCAGGTGATGGTGAGGAGAGGCGGGGCTGATACTTCCAGGTGATGGTGAGGAGAGGCGGGGCTGATACTTCAGGTGATGGTGAGGAGAGGCGGGGCTGATACTTCAGGTGATGGTGAGAGAGGCGGGGCTGATACTTCCAGGTGATGGTGAGAGGCTGCTGGGCTGATACTTCCAGGTGATGGTGAGGAGAGGCGGGGCTGATACTTCCAGGTGATGGTGAGGAGAGGCAGGGCTGATACTTCCAGGTGATGGTGAGGAGAGGCGGGGCTGATACTTCCAGGTGATGGTGAGGAGAGGCGGGGCTGATACTCCAGGATGGTGAGAGGCAGAGGGCTGATGGTTCAGGTGATGGTGAGGAGAGGCGGGGCTGATACTTCCAGGTGATTGTGAGGAGAGGCAGGGCTGATACTTACAGGAAATGGTGAGGAGAGGTGTGGCTGATACTTCCAGGTGATGGTGAGGATAGGCGGGTCTGATACTTCCAGGTGATGGTGAGGAGAGTCTGGGCTGATACTTCCATGCAATGGTGAGGAGAGGCTGGGCTGATACTTCCAGGTGATGGTGAGAGAGGCTGGGCTGATACTTCCAGGTGATGGTGAGGAGAGGCGGGGCTGATACTTCCAGGTGATGGTGAGGAGAGGCTGGGCTGATGATACTTCCAGGTGATGGTGAGGAGAGAGGCTGGGCTGATACTTCCAGGTGATGGTGAGGAGAGGCAGGGGCTGATACTTCCAGGTGATGGTGAGGAGAGGCAGGGCTGATACTTCCAGGTGATGGTGAGGAGAGAGGCAGGGCTGATACTTCCAGGTGATGGTGAGGAGAGGAGGCGGGGCTGATACTTCCAGGTGATGGTGAGGAGAGGCAGGGCTGATACAGGTGAGATGAGGTGATGGTGAGGAGAGAGCGGGGCTGATACTTCCAGGTGATGGTGAGGAGAGGCTGGGCTGATACTTCCAGGTGATGGTGAGGAGAGGCTGGGCTGATACTTCAGGTGATGGTGAGGAGAGGCGGGCTGATACTTCCAGGTGATGGTGAGGAGAGGCGGGGCTGATACTTCCAGGTGATGGTGAGAGGAGAGGCGGGGCTGATACTTCCAGGTGATGGTGAGGAGAGGCAGGGCTGATACTTCCAGGTGATGGTGAGGAGAGGCAGGGCTGATACTTCCAGGTGATGGTGAGAGAGGCAGGGCTGATACTTCCAGGTGATGGTGAGGAGAGAAGGGGGCTGATACTTCAGGGTGATGGTGAGGAGAGGCAGGGCTGATACTTCCAGGTGATGGTGAGGAGAGGCAGGGCTGATACTTCCAGGTGATGGTGAGGAGAGAGTCGGGGCTGATACTTCAGGTGATGGTGAGGAGAGGCAGGGCTGATACTTCCAGGTGATGGTGAGGAGAGGCAGGGCTGATACTTCCAGGTGATGGTGAGGAGAGGCAGGGCTGATACTTCCAGGTGATGGTGAGGAGAGGCAGGGCTGATACTTCCAGGTGATGGTGAGGAGAGGCGGGGCTGATACTTCCAGGTGATGGTGAGGAGAGGCGGGGCTGATACTTCCAGGTGATGGTGAGGAGAGGCGGGGCTGATACTTCCAGGTGATGGTGAGAGAGAGGCAGGGCTGATACTTCCAGGTGATGGTGAGGAGAGGCGGGGCTGATACTTCCAGGTGATGGTGAGAGAGGCTGGGCTGATACTTCAGGTGATGGTGAGGAGAGGCGGGGCTGATACTCCAGGTGATGATGGAGAGGAGGCAGGGCTGATACTTCAGGGTGATGGTGAGGAGAGGCGGGGCTGATACTTCCAGGTGATGGTGAGGAGAGAGCAGGGCTGATACTTCCAGGTGATGGTGAGGAGAGGCAGGCTGATACTTCCAGGTGATGGTGAGGAGAGGGCAGGGCTGATACTTCCAGGTGATGGTGAGGAGAGGCGGGGCTGATACTTCCAGGTGATGGTGAGGAGAGGCGGGGCTGATACTTCCAGGTGATGGTGAGAGAGAGCAGGGCTGATACTTCAGGTGATGGTGAGGAGAGGCGGGGCTGATACTTCCAGGTGATGGTGAGGAGAGGCTGGGCTGATACTTCCAGGTGATGGTGAGGAGAGGCGGGGGCTGATACTTCCAGGTGATGGTGAGGAGAGGCAGGGGCTGATACTTCCAGGTGATGGTGAGGAGAGGCGGGGCTGATACTTCCAGGTGATGGTGAGGAGAGGCGGGGCTGATACTTCCAGGTGATGGTGAGGAGAGGCGGGGGCTGATACTTCCAGGTGATGGTGAGAGAGGCAGGGCTGATACTTCCAGGTGATGGTGAGGAGAGGCGGGGCTGATACTTCCAGGTGATGGTGAGGAGAGGCAGGGCTGATACTTCCAGGTGATGGTGAGGAGAGAGGCAGGGCTGATACTTCCAGGTGATGGTGAGGAGAGGCGGGGCTGATACTTCCAGGTGATGGTGAGGAGAGGCGGGGCTGATACTTCCAGGTGATGGTGAGGAGAGGGCGGGGCTGATACTTCTCAGGTGATGGTGAGGAGAGGCGGGGCTGATACTTCCAGGTGATGGTGAGAGAGAGGCGGGGCTGATACTTCAGGTGATGGTGAGGAGAGGCGGGGCTGATACTTCCAGGTGATGGTGAGGAGAGGCGGGGCTGATACTTCCAGGTGATGGTGAGGAGAGGCGGGGCTGATACTTCCAGGTGATGGTGAGGAGAGGCTGGGCTGATACTTCCAGGTGATGGTGAGGAGAGGCTGGGCTGATACTTCCAGGTGATGGTGAGGAGAGGCGGGGCTGATACTTCAGGTGATGGTGAGGAGAGGCGGGGCTGATACTTCCAGGTGATGGTGAGGAGAGGCTGGGCTGATACTTCAGGTGATGGTGATGAGGAGGCTGAGGGCTGATATACTCCAGGTGATGGTGAGGAGAGGCTGGGCTGATACTTCCAGGTGATGGTGAGAGAGAGAGGCTGGCTGATACTTCAGGTGATGGTGAGGAGAGGCAGGGCTGATACTTCCAGGTGATGGTGAGAGGAGAGGCTGGGCTGATACTTCCAGGTGATGGTGAGAGAGAGGCAGGGCTGATACTTCCAGGTGATGGTGAGGAGAGGCTGGGCTGATACTTCCAGGTGATGGTGAGAGAGGCAGGGCTGATACTTCCAGGTGATGGTGAGGAGAGGCAGGGGCTGATACTTCCAGGTGATGGTGAGGAGAGGCGGGGCTGATACTTCCAGGTGATGGTGAGGAGAGGCGGGGCTGATACTTCCAGGTGATGGTGAGGAGAGGCAGGGCTGATACTTCCAGGTGATGGTGAGAGAGAGGCGGGCTGATACTTCCAGGTGATGGTGAGGAGAGGCGGGGCTGATACTTCCAGGTGATGGTGAGGAGAGGCAGGGCTGATACTTCCAGGTGATGGTGAGGAGAGGCAGGGCTGATACTTCCAGGTGATGGTGAGGAGAGGGCAGGGCTGATACTTCCAGGTGATGGTGAGGAGAGGCGGGGCTGATACTTCCAGGTGATGGTGAGGAGAGGCAGGGCTGATACTTCCAGGTGATGGTGAGGAGAGGCGGGGCTGATACTTCCAGGTGATGGTGAGGAGAGGCAGGGCTGATACTTCCAGGTGATGGTGAGGAGAGGCTGGGGCTGATACTTCCAGGTGATGGTGAGGAGAAGGCGGGGCTGATACTTGGTGAGGCCAGGTGATGGTGAGGAGAGGCAGGGCTGATACTTCAGGGATGATGGTGAGGAGAGGCAGGGCTGATACTTCCAGGTGATGGTGAGGAGAGGCGGGGCTGATACTTCCAGGTGATGGTGAGGAGAGGCGGGGCTGATACTTCCAGGTGATGGTGAGGAGAGGCAGGGCTGATACTTCCAGGTGATGGTGAGGAGAGGCTGGGCTGATACTTCAGGTGATGGTGAGGAGAGGCGGGGCTGATACTTCCAGGTGATGGTGAGGAGAGAGCGGGGCTGATACTTCCAGGTGATGGTGAGGAGAGGCAGGGGCTGATACTTCAGGTGATGGTGAGGAGAGGCAGGGCTGATACTTCTCCAGGTGATGGTGAGAGAGGCGGGGCTGATACTTCCAGGTGATGGTGAGAGAGAGGCAGGGCTGATACTTCAGGTGATGGTGAGGAGAGGCTGGGGCTGATACTTCCAGGTGATGGTGAGGAGAGGCTGGGCTGATACTTCCAGGTGATGGTGAGGAGAGGCGGGGCTGATACTTCCAGGTGATGGTGAGGAGAGGCGGGGCTGATACTTCCAGGTGATGGTGAGAGAGAGCAGGGCTGATACTTCCAGGTGATGGTGAGGAGAGGCGGGGCTGATACTTCCAGGTGATGGTGAGGAGAGGCAGGGCTGATACTTCCAGGTGATGGTGAGGAGAGGCGGGGCTGATACTTCCAGGTGATGGTGAGGAGAGGCAGGGGCTGATACTTCCAGGTGATGGTGAGGAGAGGCAGGGGCTGATACTTCCAGGTGATGGTGAGGAGAGAGGCTGGGCTGATACTTCCAGGTGATGGTGAGGAGAGGCGGGGCTGATACTTCCAGGTGATGGTGAGGAGAGGCAGGGGCTGATACTTCCAGGTGATGGTGAGGAGAGGCGGGGATGATACTTCAGGTGGTGATGGTGAGGGCTGATACTTCCATGCTGATGGGCTGATGGTGAGGAGGCTTGATACTTCAGGTGATGGTGAGGAGAGGCAGGGCTGATACTTCCAGGTGATGGTGAGGAGAGGCTGGGCTGATACTTCCAGGTGATGGTGAGGAGAGGGCAGGGCTGATACTTCCAGGTGATGGTGAGGAGAGGCTGGGCTGATACTTCCAGGTGATGGTGAGTGAGGAGGCAGGGCTGATACTTCCAGGTGATGGTGAGGAGAGAGCGGGGCTGATACTTCCAGGTGATGGTGAGGAGAGGCGGGGCTGATACTTCCAGGTGATGGTGAGGAGAGGCAGGGCTGATACTTCCAGGTGATGGTGAGGAGAGGCGGGGCTGATACTTCCAGGTGATGGTGAGGAGAGGGGGGCTGATACTTCCAGGTGATGGTGAGGAGAGGCGGGGCTGATACTTCAGGTGATGGTGAGGAGAGGCGGGCTGATACTTGTTGGTGATGGTGAGGAGAGGCGGGGCTGATACTTACAGGTGATGGTGAGGGTAGGCAGGGCTGATACTTCCAGGCGATGGTGAGGAGAGGCAGGGCTGATACTTCCAGGTGATGGTGAGGAGAGGCAGGGCTGATACTTCCAGGTGATGGTGAGGAGAGACAGGGCTGATACTTCCATGTGATGGTGAGGAGATGCGAGGCAGATACTTAAAGGTGATGGTGAGGAGATGCAGAGCTGATACTTACAGATGATGGTGAGGAGAGGCTGGGCTGATACTTCCAGGTGATGGTGAGGAGAGGCGGGGCTGATACTTCAGGTGATGGTGAGGAGAGGCGGGGCTGATACTTCAGGGTGATGGTGAGGAGAGGCAGGCTGATACTTCAGGTGATGGTGAGGAGAGGCGGGGCTGATACTTCCAGGTGATGGTGAGGAGAGAGAGGCGGGGCTGATACTTCAGGTGATGGTGAGGAGAGGCGGGGCTGATACTTCCAGGTGATGGTGAGGAGGCAGGGGGCTGATACTTCCAGGTGATGGTGAGGAGAGGCAGGGCTGATACTTCAGGTGATGGTGAGGAGAGGCGGGGCTGATACTTCCAGGTGATGGTGAGGAGAGGCTGGGGCTGATACTTCCAGGTGATGGTGAGGAGAGGCAGGCTGATACTTCCAGGTGATGGTGAGGAGAGGCGGGGCTGATACTTCAGGTGATGGTGAGGAGAGGCAGGGCTGATACTTCCAGGTGATGGTGGTGAGGAGAGGCGGGGCTGATACTTCCAGGTGATGGTGAGGAGAGGCGGGGCTGATACTTCCAGGTGATGGTGAGGAGAGGCAGGGCTGATACTTCAGGTGATGGTGAGGAGAGGCGGGGCTGATACTTCCAGGTGATGGTGAGGAGAGGGCTGGGGCTGATACTTCCAGGTGATGGTGAGGAGAGGCGGGGCGGATACTTCCAGGTGATGATGAGGAGAGGCAGGGCTGATACATCCAGGTATTGGTGAGGAGAGGCATTGCTGATACTTCCAGGCGATGGTGAGGAGAGACTGGCCTGATACTTCCAGGTGATGGTGAGGAGAAGCGGGGCTAAAACTTTCAGGTGATGGTGAGGAGAGGCTGGGCTGATACTTCCAGGTGATGGTGTGAAGAGGCAGGGCTGATACTTCCCTGCGATGGTTAGGAGAGACGGATTTGATACTTCCAGGTGATGGTGAGGAGAGGTGGGGCTGATACTTCCAAGTGATGGTGAGGAGAGGCGGGGCGGATACTTCAGGTGATGGTGAGGAGAGGCGGGGCTGATACTTCCAGATAATGGTGAGGAGAGGCGGGGCTGATACTTCCAGGTGATGGTGAGGAGAGGCGGGGCTGATACTTCCAGGTGATGGTGAGGAGAGGCAGGGCTGATACTTCCAGGTGATGGTGAGGAGAGGCAGGGGCTGATACTTCAGGTGATGGTGAGGAGAGGCTGGGGCTGATACTTCCAGGTGATGGTGAGGAGAGAGCAGGGGCTGATACTTCCAGGTGATGGTGAGGAGAGAGGGGGCTGATACTTCCAGGTGATGGTGAGGAGAGGTGGGGCTGATACTTCCAGGTGATGGTGAGGAGAGGCAGGGCTGATACTTCAGGTGATGGTGAGGAGGGCGGGGCTGATACTTCCAGGTGATGGTGAGGAGAGGCTGGGCTGATACTTCCAGGTGATGGTGAGGAGAGGCGGGGCTGATACTTCCAGGTGATGGTGAGGAGAGGCGGGGCTGATACTTCCAGGTGATGGTGAGGAGAGAGGCTGGGCTGATACTTCCAGGTGATGGTGAGGAGAGGCTGGCTGGGCTGATACTTCCAGGTGATGGTGAGAGAGAGGCAAAGCTGATACTTCCAGGTGATGGTGAGGAGAGGCAGGGCTGATTCTTCTAGGTAATGGTGAGGAGAAACGGGGCTGATACTTCCAGGTGATGGTTAGGAGAGATGGGTTTGATACTTCCAAGTGATGGTGAGGAGTGGCGGGGCTGATACTTCCAGGGGATGGTGAGGAGAGGCGGGGCTGATGCTTTGAGGAGGTGATGGTGAGGAGAGAGGCAGGGCTGATACTTCCAGGTGATGGTGAGGAGAGGCGGGGCTGATACTTGAGGTGATGGTGAGGAGAGGCGGGGCTGATACTTCCAGGTGATGGTGAGGAGAGGCTGGGCTGATACTTCCAGGTGATGGTGAGGAGAGGCGGGGCTGATACTTCCAGGTGATGGTGAGAGAGGCTGGGCTGATACTTCAGGTGATGGTGAGGAGAGGCAGGGCTGATACTTCAGGTGATGGTGAGGAGAGGCAGGGCTGATACTTCCAGGTGATGGTGAGGAGAGGCAGGGCTGATACTTCAGGTGATGGTGAGGAGAGGCGGGGCTGATACTTCCAGGTGATGGTGAGGAGAGGCAGGGCTGATACTTCCAGGTGATGGTGAGGAGAGGCTGGCTGATACTTCCAGGTGATGGTGAGGAGAGGCAGGGCTGATACTTCCAGGTGATGGTGAGGAGGGCGGGGCTGATACTTCCAGGTGATGGTTAGGAGAGGCGGGGCTGATACTTCCAGGTGATGGTGAGGAGGGTCAGGGCTGATACTTCTAGGTAATGGTGAGTAGAGGCTGGGCTGATACTTCCAGGTGATGGTGAGGAGAGGCGGGGCTGATACTTCAGGTGATGGTGAGAGAGGCGGGGCTGATACTTCCAGGTGATGGTGAGGAGAGGCTGGGCTGATACTTCAGGTGATGGTGAGGAGAGGCGGGGCTGATACTTCAGGTGATGGTGAGGAGAGAGGCTGGGCTGATACTTCCAGGTGATGGTGAGGAGAGGCAGGGGCTGATACTTCCAGGTGATGGTGAGGAGAGAGGCGGGCTGATACTTCCAGGTGATGGTGAGGAGAGGCGGGGCTGATACTTCCAGGTGATGGTGAGGAGAGGCAGGGGCTGATACTTCAGGTGATGGTGAGGAGAGGCTGGGCTGATACTTCCAGGTGATGGTGAGGAGAGGCGGGGCTGATACTTCCAGGTGATGGTGAGGAGAGGCGGGCTGATACTTCCAGGTGATGGTGAGGAGAGGCGGGGCTGATACTTCCAGGTGATGGTGAGGAGAGGCAGGGCTGATACTTCCAGGTGATGGTGAGGAGAGGCTGGGCTGATACTGGTGAAGGTGATGGTGAGAGAGAGCAGGGCTGATACTTCCAGGTGATGGTGAGGAGAGGCGGGGCTGATACTTCCAGGTGATGGTGAGGAGAGGCGGGGCTGATACTTCCAGGTGATGGTGAGGAGAGGCAGGCTGATACTTCCAGGTGATGGTGAGGAGAGGCAGGGCTGATACTTCCAGGTGATGGTGAGGAGAGGCGGGGCTGATACTTCCAGGTGATGGTGAGAGAGGAGGGGCTGATACTTCCAGGTGATGGTGAGGAGAGGCAGGGCTGATACTTCCAGGTGATGGTGAGGAGAGGCAGGGCTGATACTTCCAGGTGATGGTGAGGAGAGGCGGGGCTGATACTTCCAGGTGATGGTGAGGAGAGGGCTGGGCTGATACTTCAGGTGATGGTGAGGAGAGGCTGGGGGCTGATACTTCCAGGTGATGGTGAGGAGAGGCAGGGCTGATACTTCAGGTGATGGTGAGGAGAGGCAGGGGCTGATACTTCAGGTGATGGTGAGGAGAGGATGGTGAGGCTGATGATACTTCCAGGTGATGGTGAGGAGAGGCAGGGCTGATACTTCCAGGTGATGGTGAGGAGAGGCAGGGCTGATACTTCCAGGTGATGGTGAGGAGAGGCAGGGCTGATACTTCAGGTGATGGTGAGGAGAGGGCTGGGGCTGATACTTCCAGGTGATGGTGAGGAGAGGCTGGGCTGATACTTCCAGGTGATGGTGAGAGGAGGCTGGGCTGATACTTCCAGGTGATGGTGAGGAGAGGCAGGGCTGATACTTCAGGTGATGGTGAGGAGAGGCAGGGCTGATACTTCAGGTGATGGTGAGGAGAGGTGGGGCTGATACTTCCAGGTGATGGTGAGGAGAGGCAGGGCTGATACTTCCAGGTGATGGTGAGGAGAGGCAGGGCTGATACTTCAGGTGATGGTGAGGAGAGGCAGGGCTGATACTTCAGGTGATGGTGAGGAGAGGCAGGGCTGATACTTCCAGGTGATGGTGAGGAGAGGCAGGGCTGATACTTCAGGTGATGGTGAGGAGAGGCGGGGCTGATACTTCCAGGTGATGGTGAGAGAGGCAGGGCTGATACTTCCAGGTGATGGTGAGAGAGAGGCGGGGCTGATACTTCCAGGTGATGGTGAGGAGAGGCGGGGCTGATACTTCCAGGTGATGGTGAGGAGAGGCGGGCTGATACTTCCAGGTGATGGTGAGGAGAGGCAGGGCTGATACTTCCAGGTGATGGTGAGGAGGAGGTGGGGCTGATACTTCCAGGTGATGGTGAGGAGAGGCAGGGCTGATACTTCCAGGTGATGGTGAGGAGAGGCGGGGCTGATACTTCCAGGTGATGGTGAGGAGAGGCGGGGCTGATACTTCCAGGTGATGGTGAGGAGAGGCAGGGCTGATACTTCAGGTGATGGTGAGGAGAGGCGGGGCTGATACTTCCAGGTGATGGTGAGGAGAGGCGGGCTGATACTTCCAGGTGATGGTGAGGAGAGGCTGGGCTGATACTTCCAGGTGATGGTGAGGAGAGGCTGGGCTGATACTTCCAGGTGATGGTGAGGAGAGGCAGGCTGATACTTCAGGTGATGGTGAGGAGAGGCAGGGGCTGATACTTCCAGGTGATGGTGAGGAGAGGCAGGGCTGATACTTCAGGTGATGGTGAGGAGAGGCGGGGCTGATACTTCCAGGTGATGGTGAGGAGAGGCAGGGCTGATACTTCAGGTGATGGTGAGAGAGAGGCAGGGCTGATACTTCCAGGTGATGGTGAGAGAGAGGCGGGGCTGATACTCCAGGTGATGGTGAGGAGAGGCGGGGCTGATACTTCAGGTGATGGTGAGGAGAGGCAGGGCTGATACTTCCAGGTGATGGTGAGGAGAGGCTGGGCTGATACTTCCAGGTGATGGTGAGGAGAGGCGGGGCTGATACTGTCCAGGTGATGGTGAGGAGAGGCAGGGCTGATACTTCCAGGTGATGGTGAGGAGAGGCAGGGCTGATACTTCCAGGTGATGGTGAGGAGAGAGGGGGCTGATACTTCCAGGTGATGGTGAGGAGAGGCGGGGGCTGATACTTCCAGGTGATGGTGAGGAGAGGCGGGGCTGATACTCCAGGTGATGGTGAGGAGAGGCTGGGCTGATACTTCCAGGTGATGGTGAGGAGAGGGCAGGGCTGATACTTCCAGGTGATGGTGAGGAGAGGTGGGGCTGATACTTCCAGGTGATGGTGAGGAGAGGCGGGGCTGATACTTCCAGGTGATGGTGAGGAGAGGCTGGGGCTGATACTTCCAGGTGATGGTGAGGAGAGGCGGGGCTGATACTTCCAGGTGATGGTGAGGAGAGGCAGGGCTGATACTTCCAGGTGATGGTGAGGAGAGTCAGGGCTGATACTTCTAGGTGATGGTGAGTAGAGGCAGGCCTGATATTTCCAGGCGATATGAGGAGAGGCGGGGCTGATACTTCCAGGTTATGGTGTGAAGAGGCGGGGCTGATACTTCCAGGTGATGGTTAGGAGAGACAGGGTGATGGTGAGGAGAGGCGGGGCTGATACTTCCAGGTGATGGTGAGGAGAGGCTGGGCTGATACTTCAGGTGATGGTGAGGAGAGGCAGGGCTGATACTTCCAGGTGATGGTGAGAGAGGCAGGGCTGATACTTCCAGGTGATGGTGAGGAGAGGCGGGGCTGATACTTCCAGGTGATGGTGAGGAGAGGCAGGGCTGATACTTCAGGTGATGGTGAGGAGAGGCTGGGCTGATACTTCCAGGTGATGGTGAGAGAGAGGCAGGGCTGATACTTCCAGGTGATGGTGAGGAGAGGCGGGGCTGATACTTCCAGGTGATGGTGAGAGAGAGGCTGGGCTGATACTTCCAGGTGATGGTGAGGAGAGGCGGGGCTGATACTTCCAGGTGATGGTGAGGAGAGGCAGGGCTGATACTTCAGGTGATGGTGAGGAGAGGCTGGGCTGATACTTCCAGGTGATGGTGAGGAGAGGCAGGGCTGATACTTCCAGGTGATGGTGAGGAGAGGCAGGGCTGATACTTCCAGGTGATGGTGAGGAGAGAGGCGGGGCTGATACTTCCAGGTGATGGTGAGGAGGCGGGGCTGATACTTCACTTCCAGGTGATGGTGAGGAGAGGCAGGGCTGATACTTCCAGGTGATGGTGAGGAGAGGCGGGGCTGATACTTCCAGGTGATGGTGAGGAGAGGCAGGGCTGATACTTCCAGGTGATGGTGAGGAGAGGCGGGGCTGATGCTTACAGGTGATGGTGAGGAGAGGCGGGGCTGATACTTCCAGGTGATGGTGAGGAGGCAGGGGCTGATACTTCCAGGTGATGGTGAGGAGGAGGCAGGGCTGATACTTCCAGGTGATGGTGAGGAGAGGCGGGGCTGATACTTCCAGGTGATGGTGAGAGAGAGGCGGGCTGATACTTCCAGGTGATGGTGAGGAGAGGCAGGGCTGATACTTCCAGGTGATGGTGAGGAGAGGCGGGGCTGATACTTCCAGGTGATGGTGAGGAGAGGCTGGGCTGATACTTCCAGGTGATGGTGAGAGAGGCTGGGCTGATACTTCCAGGTGATGGTGAGGAGAGGCAGGGCTGATACTTCAGGTGATGGTGAGGAGAGAGCTGGGCTGATACTTCAGGTGATGGTGAGAGAGGCAGGGCTGATACTTCCAGGTGATGGTGAGGAGAGGCGGGGCTGATACTTCCAGGTGATGGTGAGGAGAGGCGCAGGGCTGATACTTCAGGTGATGGTGAGGAGAGGCGGGCTGATACTTCCAGGTGATGGTGAGGAGAGGCAGGGGCTGATACTTCCAGGTGATGGTGAGGAGAGGCGGGCTGATGCTTCCAGGTGATGGTGAGGAGGCGGGCAGGCTGATACTTCCAGGTGATGGTGAGGAGAGGCGGGGCTGATACTTCAGAGTGATGGTGAGGAGAGGCAGGGCTGATACTTCCAGGTGATGGTGAGGAGAGGCGGGGCTGATACTTCCAGGTGATGGTGAGGAGAGGCAGGGCTGATACTTCCAGGTGATGGTGAGGAGAGGCTGGGCTGATACTTCCAGGTGATGGTGAGGAGAGGCAGGGGCTGATACTTCAGGTGATGGTGAGGAGAGGCGGGGGCTGATACTTCCAGGTGATGGTGAGGAGAGGCAGGGCTGATACTTCCAGGCGATGGTGAGGAGAGGCGGGGCTGATACTTACAGGCGATGGTGAGGAGAGGTGGGGCTGATACTTCCATGTGATGGTGAGGAGAGGCAGGGCTGATACTTCCAGGTGATGGTGAGAATAGGCAGGGCTGATACTTCCAGGTGGTGGTTAGGAGAGACGGGATTGATACTTCCAGGTGGTGGTGAGGAGAGGCAGGGCTGATACTTCTAGGTGATGGTGAGGAGAGGCGGGGCTGATACTTCCAGGTGATGGTGAGGAGAGGCGGGGCTGATACTTCCAGGTGATGAGGAGGAGAGGCTGGGGCTGATACTTCCAGGTGATGGTGAGGAGAGGCGGGGCTGATACTTCCAGGTGATGGTGAGGAGAGCAGGCTGATACTTCCAGGTGATGGTGAGGAGAGGCGGGGCTGATACTTCCAGGTGATGGTGAGAGAGAGGCGGGGCTGATACTTCCAGGTGATGGTGAGGAGAGGCTGGGCTGATACTTCCAGGTGATGGTGAGGAGAGGCAGGGCTGATACTTCCAGGTGATGGTGAGGAGAGGCGGGGCTGATACTTCCAGGTGATGGTGAGAGAGGCGGGCTGATGATACTTCCAGGTGATGGTGAGGAGAGGCAGGGCTGATACTTCCAGGTGATGGTGAGGAGAGGCGGGGCTGATACTTCCAGGATGATGGTGAGGAGAGGCAGGGCTGATACTTCCAGGTGATGGTGAGGAGAGGCAGGGCTGATACTTCCAGGTGATGGTGAGGAGAGGCGGGGCTGATACTTCAGGTGATGGTGAGGAGGGCGGGGCTGATACTTCCAGGTGATGGTGAGGAGAGGCAGGGCTGATACTTCAGGTGATGGTGAGAGAGAGGCTGGGGCTGATACTTCCAGGTGATGGTGAGGAGAGGCGGGGCTGATACTTCCAGGTGATGGTGAAGAGAGGCAGGGCTGATACTTCCAGGTGATGGTGAGGAGAGGAGGGGCTGATACTTCCAGGTGATGGTGAGGAGAGGCAGGGCTGATACTTCCAGGTGATGGTGAGGAGAGGCAGGGCTGATACTTCCAGGTGATGGTGAGGAGAGGCGGGGCTGATACTTCCAGGTGATGGTGAGGAGAGGCAGGGCTGATACTTCCAGGTGATGGTGAGGAGAGGCTGGGCTGATACTTCCAGGTGATGGTGAGGAGAGGTGGGGCTGATACTTCCAGGTGATGGTGAGGAGAGGCGGGGCTGATACTTCCAGGTGATGGTGAGGAGAGGCGGGGCTGATACTTCCAGGTGATGGTGAGGAGAGGCGGGGCTGATACTTCCAGGTGATGGTGAGGAGAGAGGCTGGGCTGATACTTCCAGGTGATGGTGAGGAGAGGCGGGGCTGATACTTCCAGGTGATGGTGAGGAGAGGCAGGGCTGATACTTCCAGGTGATGGTGAGGAGAGGCGGGGCTGATACTTCCAGGTGATGGTGAGGAGAGGCAGGGCTGATACTTCCAGGTGATGGTGAGAGAGGCAGGGCTGATACTTCCAGGTGATGGTGAGGAGAGGCAGGGCTGATACTGATACTTCCAGGTGATGGTGAGGAGAGGCGGGGCTGATACTTCCAGGTGATGGTGAGGAGAGGCAGGGCTGATACTTCCAGGTGATGGTGAGGAGAGGCAGGCTGATACTTCCAGGTGATGGTGAGGAGAGGCAGGGCTGATACTTCCAGGTGATGGTGAGGAGAGGCAGGGCTGATACTTCCAGGTGATGGTGAGGAGAGGCAGGGCTGATACTTCAGGTGATGGTGAGGAGAGGCGGGGCTGATACTTCCAGGTGATGGTGAGGAGAGGCGGGGCTGATACTTCCAGGTGATGGTGAGGAGAGGCAGGGCTGATACTTCCAGGTGATGGTGAGGAGAGGTGGGCTGATACTTCCAGGTGATGGTGAGGAGAGGCTGGGCTGATACTTCAGGTGATGGTGAGGAGAGGCAGGGCTGATACTTCCAGGTGATGGTGAGGAGAGGCGGGGCTGATACTTCAGGGTGATGGTGAGGAGAGGGCAGGGCTGATACTTCCAGGTGATGGTGAGGAGAGGCAGGGCTGATACTTCCAGGTGATGGTGAGGAGAGGCAGGGCTGATACTTCCAGGTGATGGTGAGGAGAGAGGCAGGGCTGATACTTCCAGGTGATGGTGAGGAGAGGCTGGGCTGATATGGTGATGGGTGATGGTGAGGTGATGAGAGGAGGCGGGGCTGATACTTCCAGGTGATGGTGAGGAGAGGCGGGGCTGATACTTCCAGGTGATGGTGAGGAGAGGCAGGCTGATACTTCCAGGTGATGTGAGAGGAGAGGCAGGGCTGATACTTCCAGGTGATGGTGAGGAGAGGTGGGGCTGATACTTCCAGGTGATGGTGAGGAGAGGCGGGGCTGATACTTCAGGTGATGGTGAGGAGAGGCAGGGCTGATACTTCCAGGTGATGGTGAGGAGAGGCAGGCCTGATACTTCCAGGTGATGGTGAGGAGAGGCGGGCTGATACTTCAAGGTGATGGTGAGGAAAGGCAGGGCTGATACTTCCAGGTGAAGGTGAGGAGAGGTTGGTCTGATACTTCCAGTAGATGGTGAGGAAGGGCAGGGCTGATACTTCCAGGCGATGGTGAGTAGAGGCGGGTGTGATACTTACAGGCGATGGTGAGGAGAAGTGGGGCTGATACTTCCAGGTGATGGTGAGGAGAGAGCAGGGCTGATACTTCAGGTGATGGTGAGGAGAGGCGGGGCTGATACTTCCAGGTGATGGTGAGGAGAGGCGGGGCTGATACTTCCAGGTGATGGTGAGGGGAGAGGCGGGGCTGATACTTCCAGGTGATGGTGAGGAGAGGCAGGGCTGATACTTCCAGGTGATGGTGAGGAGAGGCGGGCTGATACTTCCAGGTGATGGTGAGAGAAGAGCTGGGGCTGATACTTGAGGAGAGGCCAGGTGATGGTGAGGAGAGGCGGGGCTGATACTTCCAGGTGATGGTGAGGAGAGGCGGGGCTGATACTTCCAGGTGATGGTGAGGAGAGGCGGGCTGATACTTCCAGGTGATGGTGAGGAGAGGCGGGGCTGATACTTCCAGGTGATGGTCTGATACTTCCAGGTGATGGTGAGGAGAGTCTGGGCTGATACTTCCATGCAATGGTGAGGAGAGTCCTGGCTGATACTTCCAGGTGATGGTGAGGAGAGGAGGGTCAGATACTTCCAGGTGATTATGAGGAAATGCAGGGCTGATACTTCCAAGTGATGGTGAGGAGAGGCTGGGCTGATACTTCAAGGTGATGGTGAGTAGAGCCGTGGCGGATACTTCCAGGTGATGGTGAGGAAAGGCAGGGGCTGATACTTCCAGGTGATGGTGAGGAGGAGCAGGGCTGATACTTCCAGGTGATGGTGAGTGAGGCAGGGCTGATACTTCAGGTGATGGTGAGGAGAGGCAGGGCTGATACTTCCAGGTGATGGTGAGGAGAGGCTGGGCTGATACTTCCAGGTGATGGTGAGGAGAGGCGGGGCTGATACTTTCAGGTGATGGTGAGAGAGGCTGGGCTGATACTTCCAGGTGATGGTGAGGAGAGAGCAGGGCTGATACTTCCAGGTGATGGTGAGGAGAGGCAGGGCTGATACTTCCAGGTGATGGTGAGGAGAGGCAGGGCTGATACTTCCAGGTGATGGTGAGAGAGGCTGGGGCTGATACTTCCAGGTGATGGTGAGGAGAGGCAGGGGCTGATACTTCAGGTGATGGTGAGGAGAGGCAGGGCTGATACTTCCAGGTGATGGTGAGGAGAGGCGGGGCTGATACTTCAGGTGATGGTGAGGAGAGGCTGGGGCTGATACTTCCAGGTGATGGTGAGGAGAGGCAGGGCTGATACTTCCAGGTGATGGTGAGGAGAGGCGGGGCTGATACTTCCAGGTGATGGTGAGGAGAGGCAGGGCTGATACTTCCAGGTGATGGTGAGGAGAGGCAGGGCTGATACTTCCAGGTGATGGTGAGGAGAGGCGGGGATACTGATAGGTGATGGTGATGGTGAGGAGATGGTGAGGGCTGATACTTCCAGGTGATGGTGAGGAGAGGCAGGGCTGATACTTCCAGGTGATGGTGAGGAGAGGCAGGGGCTGATACTTCCAGGTGATGGTGAGGAGAGGCGGGGCTGATACTTCCAGGTGATGGTGAGGAGAGGCGGGGCTGATACTTCCAGGTGATGGTGAGGAGAGAGCAGGGCTGATACTTCCAGGTGATGGTGAGGAGAGGGCAGGGCTGATACTTCCAGGTGATGGTGAGGAGAGGCAGGGCTGATACTTCCAGGTGATGGTGAGGAGAGGCAGGGCTGATACTTCCAGGTGATGGTGAGGAGAGGCGGGCTGATACTTCCAGGTGATGGTGAGGAGAGGCGGGGCTGATACTTCCAGTTGATGGTGAGGAGAGGCAGGGCTGATACTTCCAGGTGATGGTGAGTAGAGGCGGGGCTGATACTTACAGGTGATGGTGAGGAGAGGCAGGGCTGATACTTCCAGGTGATGGTGAGGAGAGGGGGCTGATACTTCCAGGTGATGGTGAGGAGAGGCAGGGCTGATACTTCCAGGTGATGGTGAGGAGAGGCAGGGCTGATACTTCCAGGTGATGGTGAGGAGAGGCTGGGCTGATACTTCAGGCGATGGTGAGGAGAGGCGGGGCTGATACTTCCAGGTGATGGTGGTGAGGAGGAGGGCAGGGCTGATACTTTCAGGTGATGGTGAGGAGAGGATGATGAGGAGGCTGATACTTCCAGGTGATGGTGAGAGAGGCTGGGGCTGATACTTCCAGGTGATGGTGAGGAGAGGCGGGCTGATACTTCCAGGTGATGGTGAGGAGAGGCGGGGCTGATACTTCCAGGTGATGGTGAGGAGAGGCGGGGCTGATACTTCCAGGTGATGGTGAGGAGAGGCAGGGCTGATACTTCCAGGTGATGGTGAGGAGAGGGGGCTGATACTTCCAGGTGATGGTGAGGAGAGGCGGGGCTGATACTTCAGGTGATGGTGAGGAGAGAGGGGGCTGATACTTCCAGGTGATGGTGAGGAGAGGCTGGGCTGATACTTCCAGGTGATGGTGAGGAGAGGCAGGGCTGATACTTCCAGGTGATGGTGAGGAGAGGCTGGCACTAAGGCTGATGGTGAGGTGATGGTGAGGTGATGGTGAGGAGAGGCGGGCTGATACTTCCAGGTGATGGTGAGGAGAGGGCTGGGCTGATACTTCCAGGTGATGGTGAGGAGAGGCGGGGCTGATACTTCCAGGTGATGGTGAGGAGAGAGCGGGCTGATACTTCAGGTGATGGTGAGAGAGGCAGGGGCTGATACTTCCAGGTGATGGTGAGGAGAGGCAGGGCTGATACTTCCAGGTGATGGTGAGGAGAGGCAGGGGCTGATACTTCCAGGTGATGGTGAGGAGAGGCGGGGCTGATACTTCCAGGTGATGGTGAGGAGAGGCAGGGCTGATACTTCCAGGTGATGGTGAGGAGAGGCAGGGCTGATACTTCCAGGTGATGGTGAGAGAGAGGCTGGGCTGATACTTCCAGGTGATGGTGAGGAGAGGCGGGGCTGATACTTCCAGGTGATGGTGAGGAGAGGCGGGGCTGATACTTCCAGGTGATGGTGAGGAGAGGCGGGGCTGATACTTCCAGGTGATGGTGAGGAGAGGCGGTGCTGATACTACTCAGGTGATGGTGAGGAGAGGCTGGGCTGATACTTCCAGGTGATGGTGAGGAGAGGCAAGGCTGATACTTCCAGGTGATGGTGAGGAGAGATGTGAGGGCTGATACTTCCAGGTGATGGTGAGGAGAGGCAGGGCTGATACTTCCAGGTGATGGTGAGGAGAGGCAGGGCTGATACTTCAGGTGATGGTGAGGAGAGGCAGGGGCTGATACTTCCAGGTGATGGTGAGGAGAGGCAGGGCTGATACTTCCAGGTGATGGTGAGAGAGAGGCGGGGCTGATACTTCCAGGTGATGGTGAGGAGAGGCAGGGCTGATACTTCCAGGTGATGGTGAGGAGAGGCAGGGCTGATACTTCCAGGTGATGGTGAGGAGAGGCAGGGCTGATACTTCCAGGTGATGGTGAGGAGAGGCGGGGCTGATACTTCCAGGTGATGGTGAGGAGAGGCAGGGCTGATACTTCCAGGTGATGGTGAGGAGAGGCGGGGCTGATACTTCCAGGTGATGGTGAGGAGAGGCAGGGCTGATACTTCCAGGTGATGGTGAGGAGGAGAGGCTGGGCTGATACTTCCAGGTGATGGTGAGGAGAGGGTGGGGCTGATACTTCCAGGTGATGGTGAGGAGAGGCAGGGCTGATACTTCCAGGTGATGGTGAGGAGAGGGGGCTGATACTTCCAGGTGATGGTGAGGAGAGGCGGGGCTGATACTTCCAGGTGATGGTGAGGAGAGGCAGGGCTGATACTTCCAGGTGATGGTGAGGAGAGGCGGGCTGATACTTCCAGGTGATGGTGAGGAGAGGCGGGGCTGATACTTCAGGTGATGGTGAGGAGAGAGGCTGGCTGATACTTCAGGTGATGGTGAGGAGAGGCAGGGGCTGATACTTCAGGTGATGGTGAGGAGAGGCAGGGCTGATACTTCAGGTGATGGTGAGGAGAGGCAGGGCTGATACTTCCAGGTGATGGTGAGGAGAGGCGGGGCTGATACTTCCAGGTGATGGTGAGGAGAGGCGGGGCTGATACTTCCAGGTGATGGTGAGGAGAGGCGGGGCTGATACTTCCAGGTGATGGTGAGGAGAGAGCTGGGCTGATACTTCCAGGTGATGGTGAGGAGAGAGGGGCTGATACTTCCAGGTGATGGTGAGGAGAGGCAGGGCTGATACTTCAGGTGATGGTGAGGAGGAGGCGGGGTGATACTTCTCAGGTGATGGTGAGGAGAGGCGGGGCTGATACTTCCAGGTGATGGTGAGGAGAGGCGGGGCTGATACTTTCAGGTGATGGTGAGGAGAGGCAGGGGGCTGATACTTCCAGGTGATGGTGAGGAGAGGCAGGGCTGATACTTCAGGGTGATGGTGAGGAGAGGCGGGGCTGATACTTCCAGGTGATGGTGAGGAGAGGCTGGGCTGATACTTCCAGGTGATGGTGAGGAGAGGCAGGGCTGATACTTCAGGTGATGGTGAGGAGAGGCGGGGCTGATACTTCAGGTGATGGTGAGAGAGAGGCAGGGCTGATACTCAGGTGATGGTGAGGAGAGGCGGGGCTGATACTTCCAGGTGATGGTGAGGAGAGGCGGGGCTGATACTTCAGGTGATGGTGAGGAGAGGCAGGGGCTGATACTTCCAGGTGATGGTGAGGAGAGGCAGGGGCTGATACTTCAGGGTGATGGTGAGGAGAGGCTGGCTGATACTTCCAGGTGATGGTGAGGAGAGGCAGGGCTGATACTTCCAGGTGATGGTGAGGAGAGGCGGGGCTGATACTTCCAGGTGATGGTGAGGAGAGGCAGGGCTGATACTTCAGGTGATGGTGAGGAGAGGCGGGGCTGATACTTCCAGGTGATGGTGAGGAGAGGCGGGGCTGATACTTCCAGGTGATGGTGAGGAGAGGCTGGGCTGATACTTCCAGGTGATGGTGAGGAGAGCGCAGGCTGATACTTCCAGGTGATGGTGAGGAGAGGCGGGCTGATACTTCCAGGTGATGGTGAGGAGAGGCAGGGCTGATACTTCCAGGTGATGGTGAGGAGAGGCAGGGCTGATACTTCAGGTGATGGTGAGGAGAGAGCTGGGCTGATGATACTTCCAGGTGATGGTGAGGAGAGGCAGGGCTGATGACTTCCAGGTGATGGTGAGGAGAGGCAGGGCTGATACTTCCAGGTGATGGTGAGGAGAGGCAGGGGCTGATACTTCCAGGTGATGGTGAGAGAGGCGGGGCTGATACTTGAGGTGATGGTGAGGAGAGGCAGGGCTGATACTTCAGGGTGATGGTGAGGAGAGGCTGGGCTGATACTTCCAGGTGATGGTGAGGAGAGGCGGGGCTGATACTTACAGGTGATGTGAGGAGAGCCGGGGCTGATACTTCAAGGTGATGTTGAGGAGAGGCGTGGCTGATACTTCCAAGTGAAGGTGAAGAGAGGTGGGCTGATACTTCCAGTTGATGGTGAGGATAGGCAGGGCTGATACTTCCAGGTGAAGGTGAGGAGAGGCGGGGGTGATACTTACAGGCGATGGTGAGGAGAGGTGGGGCTGATACTTCCAGGTGATGGTGAGGAGAGGCGGGGCTGATACTTCCAGGTGATGGTGAGAGAGAGGCGGGGCTGATACTTCCAGGTGATGGTGAGGAGAGGCTGGCTGATACTTCCAGGTGATGGTGAGGAGAGGCGGGGCTGATACTTCAGGTGATGGTGAGGAGAGGCTGGGCTGATACTTCCAGGTGATGGTGAGGAGAGGCAGGGCTGATACTTCCAGGTGATGGTGAGGAGAGGCAGGGCTGATACTTCAGGTGATGGTGAGGAGATGGTGAGGGAGAAGGGGCTGATACTTCAGGTGATGGTGAGGAGAGGCTGGGCTGATACTTCCAGGTGATGGTGAGGAGAGGCTGGGCTGATACTTCACAGGTGATGGTGAGGAGAGGCAGGGCTGATACTTCCAGGTGATGGTGAGGAGAGGCAGGGCTGATACTTCCAGGTGATGGTGAGGAGAGGCAGGGCTGATACTTCAAGGTGATGGTGAGAGAGAGCAGGGGCTGATACTTCCAGGTGATGGTGAGGAGAGAGGCGGGGCTGATACTTCCAGGTGATGGTGAGGAGAGGCAGGGCTGATACTTCCAGGTGATGGTGAGAGAGGCAGGGCTGATACTTCCAGGTGATGGTGAGGAGAGGCTGGGCTGATACCTCCAGGTGATGGTGAGGAGAGGCAGGGCTGATACTTCCAGGTGATGGTGAGGAGAGGCAGGGCTGATACTCCAGGTGATGGTGAGGAGAGGCGGGGCTGATACTTCCAGGTGATGGTGAGGAGAGGCAGGGCTGATACTTCAGGTGATGGTGAGGAGAGGCGGGGCTGATACTTCAGGTGATGGTGAGGAGAGGCGGGGCTGATACTTCCAGGTGATGGTGAGGAGAGGCTGGGCTGATACTTCCAGGTGATGGTGAGAGGAGAGGCTGGGGCTGATACTTCCAGGTGATGGTGAGGAGAGGCAGGGCTGATACTTCAGGGTGATGGTGAGGAGAGAGGCAGGGCTGATACTTCCAGGTGATGGTGAGGAGAGGCTGGGCTGATACTTCCAGGTGATGGTGAGGAGAGGCAGGGCTGATACTTCCAGGTGATGGTGAGGAGAGGCGGGGCTGATACTTCAGGTGATGGTGAGGAGAGGAGAGGGGGCTGATACTTCCAGGTGATGGTGAGGAGAGGCAGGGCTGATACTTCCAGGTGATGGTGAGGAGAGAGGTGAGGGCTGATACTTCCAGGTGATGGTGAGGAGAGGGGGCTGATACTTCCAGGTGATGGTGAGGAGAGGCGGGGCTGATACTTCCAGGTGATGGTGAGGAGAGGCAGGGCTGATACTTCCAGGTGATGGTGAGAGAGAGGCTGGGGCTGATACTTCCAGGTGATGGTGAGGAGAGGCGGGGCTGATACTTCCAGGTGATGGTGAGGAGAGGCAGGGGCTGATACTTCCAGGTGATGGTGAGAGAGAGGCGGGGCTGATACTTCCAGGTGATGGTGAGGAGAGGCAGGGCTGATACTTCCAGGTGATGGTGAGGAGAGGCAGGGCTGATACTTCAGGTGATGGTGAGGAGAGAGGCTGATATCTGATAATGGATGAGAGAGAGGCTGAGGTGAGGTGATGGTGAGAGAGAGGCAGGGCTGATACTTCCAGGTGATGGTGAGGAGAGGCGGGCTGATACTTCCAGGTGATGGTGAGGAGAGGCTGGGGCTGATACTTCCAGGTGATGGTGAGGAGAGCAGGGGCTGATACTTCAGGTGATGGTGAGGAGAGGCAGGGCTGATACTTCCAGGTGATGGTGAGGAGAGGCAGGCTGATACTTCCAGGTGATGGTGAGGAGAGGCAGGGCTGATACTTCCAGGTGATGGTGAGGAGAGAGGCAGGGCTGATACTTCCAGGTGATGGTGAGGAGAGAGGCTGGGCTGATACTTCCAGGTGATGGTGAGGAGAGGCAGGGCTGATACTTCCAGGTGATGGTGAGGAGAGGCAGGGCTGATACTTCCAGGTGATGGTGAGGAGAGGCAGGGCTGATACTTCCAGGTGATGGTGAGGAGAGAGGCGGGGCTGATACTTCCAGGTGATGGTGAGAGAGGGCGGGGCTGATACTTCCAGGTGATGGTGAGGAGAGGCAGGGCTGATACTTCCAGGTGATGGTGAGGAGAGCGGGGCTGATACTTCCAGGTGATGGTGAGGAGAGGCGGGGCTGATACTTCCAGGTGATGGTGAGGAGAGGCAGGGCTGATACTTCAGGTGATGGTGAGGAGAGGCAGGGCTGATACTTCCAGGTGATGGTGAGGAGAGGCGGGGCTGATACTTCAGGTGATGGTGAGGAGAGGCGGGCTGATACTTCCAGGTGATGGTGAGGAGAGGCGGGGCTGATACTTCCAGGTGATGGTGAGGAGAGGCTGGGGCTGATACTTCCAGGTGATGGTGAGGAGAGGCGGGGCTGATACTTCCAGGTGATGGTGAGGAGAGGCGGGGCTGATACTTCCAGGTGATGGTGAGGAGAGGCTGGGCTGATACTTCAGGTGATGGTGAGGAGAGGCGGGGCTGATACTTCCAGGTGATGGTGAGGAGAGGCGGGGCTGATACTTCCAGGTGATGGTGAGGAGAGGCGGGGCTGATACTTCCAGGTGATGGTGAGGTGATGGTGAGGAGGTGATGGTGCAGGTTGGCTGATACTTCCAGGTGATGGTGAGGAGAGGCGGGGCTGATACTTCCAGGTGATGGTGAGAGAGAGGCTGGGCTGATACTTCCAGGTGATGGTGAGGAGAGGCAGGGCTGATACTTCCAGGTGATGGTGAGAGAGAGGCGGGGCTGATACTTCCAGGTGATGGTGAGGAGAGGCAGGGGCTGATACTTCAGGTGATGGTGAGGAGAGAGGCTGGGCTGATACTTCCAGGTGATGGTGAGGAGAGGCGGGGCTGATACTTCCAGGTGATGGTGAGGAGAGGCGGGGCTGATACTTCCAGGTGATGGTGAGGAGAGGCAGGGGCTGATACTTCCAGGTGATGGTGAGAGAGAGGCAGGGCTGATACTTCCAGGTGATGGTGAGGAGAGGCAGGGGCTGATACTTCCAGGTGATGGTGAGGAGAGGCGGGCTGATACTTCAGGTGATGGTGAGGAGAGGCTGGGGCTGATGATGGTGAGAAGCGGGGCTCAGGTAGGTGATGGTGAGGAGAGGCAGGGCTGATACTTCCAGGTGATGGTGAGGAGAGGCAGGGCTGATACTTCAGGTGATGGTGAGGAGAGAGCAGCTGGGGCTGATACTTCCAGGTGATGATGGTGAGGAGAGGCAGGGCTGATACTTCAGGTGATGGTGAGGAGAGGCAGGCTGATGATACTTCAGGTGATGGTGAGGAGAGAGGCTGGGGCTGATACTTCCAGGTGATGGTGAGAGAGGCAGGGCTGATACTTCCAGGTGATGGTGAGGAGAGAGGCAGGGCTGATACTTCCAGGTGATGGTGAGGAGAGGCAGGGGCTGATACTTCCAGGTGATGGTGAGGAGAGGCTGGGCTGATACTTCCAGGTGATGGTGAGGAGAGGCTGGGCTGATACTTCCAGGTGATGGTGAGGAGAGGCTGGGCTGAAACTTTCAGGTGATGGTGAGGAGAGGCGGGGCTGATACTTCCAGGTGATGGTGAGAGAGAGGCTGGGGCTGATACTTCCAGGTGATGGTGAGGAGAGGCGGGGCTGATACTTCCAGGTGATGGTGAGGAGAGGCAGGGCTGATACTTCCAGGTGATGGTGAGGAGAGGCGGGGCTGATACTTCCAGGTGATGGTGAGGAGAGGCGGGGCTGATACTTCCAGGTGATGGTGAGGAGAGGCTGGGCTGATACTTCCAGGTGATGGTGAGGAGAGGCTGGGCTGATACTTCCAGGTGATGGTGAGGAGAGGCGGGCTGATACTTCCAGGTGATGGTGAGGAGAGGCGGGGCTGATACTTCCAGGTGATGGTGAGGAGAGGCTGGGCTGATACTTCAGGTGATGGTGAGGAGAGGCGGGGCTGATACTTCCAGGTGATGGTGAGGAGAGGCAGGGCTGATACTTCCAGGTGATGGTGAGGAGAGGCTGGGGCTGATACTTCCAGGTGATGGTGAGGAGAGGCAGGGCTGATACTTCCAGGTGATGGTGAGGAGAGGCAGGGCTGATACTTCCAGGTGATGGTGAGGAGAGGCGGGGCTGATACTTCCAGGTGATGGTGAGGAGAGGCAGGCTGATACTTCCAGGTGACTGGTGGTGAGAGAGGCGGGGCTGATACTTCCAGGTGATGGTGAGGAGAGGCAGGGCTGATACTTCCAGGTGATGGTGAGGAGAGGCGGGGCTGATACTTCCAGGTGATGGTGAGGAGAGGTTGGGCTGATACTTCCAGGTGATGGTGAGGAGGCAGGGCTGATACTTCCAGGTGATGGTGAGGAGAGAGCGGGGCTGATACTTCAGGTGATGGTGAGGAGAGGCTGGGGCTGATACTTCCAGGTGATGGTGAGGAGAGGCAGGGCTGATACTTCCAGGTGATGGTGAGGAGAGGCGGGGCTGATACTTCCAGGTGATGGTGAGGAGAGGCGGGGCTGATACTTCCAGGTGATGGTGAGGAGAGGCGGGGCTGATACTTCAGGTGATGGTGAGGAGAGGCTGGGCTGATACTTCCAGGTGATGGTGAGGAGAGGCAGGGCTGATACTTCCAGGTGATGGTGAGGAGAGGCAGGGCTGATACTTCCAGGTGATGGTGAGTTAGAGGCAGGGCTGATACTTCCAGGTGATGGTGAGGAGAGAGGGGCTGATACTTCCAGGTGATGGTGAGGAGAGGCAGGGCTGATACTTCCAGGTGATGGTGAGGAGAGGCGGGGCTGATACTTCCAGGTGATGGTGAGGAGAGGCAGGGCTGATACTTCTAGGTGATGGTGAGGAGAGGCAGGGCTGATACTTCCAGGTGATGGTGAGGAGGGCAGGGCTGATACTTCCAGGTGATGGTGAGAGAGAGGCAGGGCTGATACTTCCAGGTGATGGTGAGGAGAGGCAGGGCTGATACTTCAGGTGATGGTGAGGAGAGGCGGGGCTGATACTTCCAGGTGATGGTGAGGAGAGGCAGGGCTGATACTTCAGGTGATGGTGAGGAGAGGCTGGGGCTGATACTTCCAGGTGATGGTGAGGAGAGGCAGGGCTGATACTTCAGGTGATGGTGAGGAGAGGCAGGGCTGATACTTCCAGGTGATGGTGAGGAGAGGCAGGGCTGATGATACTTCCAGGTGATGGTGAGGAGAGGCGGGCTGATACTTCCAGGTGATGGTGAGAGAGAGGCAGGGCTGATACTTCCAGGTGATGGTGAGGAGAGGCGGGGCTGATACTTCCAGGTGATGGTGAGGAGAGGCGGGGCTGATACTTCCAGGTGATGGTGAGGAGAGGCAGGGCTGATACTTCCAGGTGATGGTGAGGAGGTGAGGAGAGAGCGGGGCTGATACTTCAGGTGATGGTGAGAGAGGCGGGGCTGATACTTCAGGTGATGGTGAGGAGAGGCGGGGCTGATACTTCCAGGTGATGGTGAGGAGAGGCAGGGCTGATACTTCCAGGTGATGGTGAGGAGAGGCGGGGCTGATACTTCCAGGTGATGGTGAGGAGAGGCAGGGGCTGATACTTCCAGGTGATGGTGAGGAGAGGCAGGGCTGATACTTCCAGGTGATGGTGAGGAGGAGCAGGGCTGATACTTCCAGGTGATGGTGAGGAGAGAGGTGGGGCTGATACTTCCAGGTGATGGTGAGAGAGGTGGTGATGGTGATACTTGATGGGTGATGGTGAGGAGAGGCAGGGCTGATACTTCCAGGTGATGGTGAGGAGAGGCAGGGCTGATACTTCAGGTGATGGTGAGGAGAGGCGGGGCTGATACTTCCAGGTGATGGTGAGGAGAGGCAGGGCTGATACTTCCAGGTGATGGTGAGGAGAGGCAGGGCTGATACTTCCAGGTGATGGTGAGGAGAGGCAGGGCTGATACTTCCAGGTGATGGTGAGGAGAGGCAGGGCTGATACTTCCAGGTGATGGTGAGGAGAGGCAGGGGCTGATACTTCCAGGTGATGGTGAGGAGAGGCGGGGCTGATACTTCCAGGTGATGGTGAGGAGAGGCGGGGGCTGATACTTCCAGGTGATGGTGAGGAGAGGCAGGGCTGATACTTCCAGGTGATGGTGAGGAGAGGCTGGGCTGATACTTCCAGGTGATGGTGAGGAGAGGCGGGCTGATACTTCCAGGTGTGATGGTGAGGAGAGAGGCGGGCTGATACTTCCAGGTGATGGTGAGGAGAGGCGGGGCTGATACTTCAGGTGATGGTGAGGAGAGGCTGGGCTGATACTTCCAGGTGATGGTGAGGAGAGGCAGGGCTGATACTTCAGGTGATGGTGAGGAGAGGCAGGGCTGATACTTCCAGGTGATGGTGAGGAGAGGAGAGGCTGGGCTGATACTTCAGGTGATGGTGAGGAGAGGCTGGGGCTGATACTTCCAGGTGATGGTGAGGAGAGGCTGGGCTGATACTTCAAGGTGATGCGGAGCAGAGGCAGGGCTGATACTTCCAGGTGATGGTGAGGAGAGGCAGGGCTGATACTTCTAGGTAATGTTGAGGATAGGCAGGGCTGATACTTACAGGTGATGGTGATTAGAAATGTGGCTGATACTTCCAGGTGATGGTGAGGAGAGGCGGGGCTGATACTTCCAGGTGATGGTGAGGAGAGGTAGGCTGATACTTCCAGGTGATGGTGAGGAGAGGCGGGGCTGATACTTCCAGGTGATGGTGAGGAGAGGCTGGGCTGATACTTCAGGTGATGGTGAGGAGAGGCTGGGCTGATACTTCCAGGTGATGGTGAGGAGAGGCAGGGCTGATACTTCCAGGTGATGGTGAGGAGAGGCAGGGCTGATACTTCCAGGTGATGGTGAGGAGAGGCGGGGCTGATACTTCCAGGTGATGGTGAGGAGAGGCGGGCTGATACTTCAGGTGATGGTGAGGAGAGGCGGGGCTGATACTTCCAGGCGATGGTGAGGAGAGGTGGGCTGATACTTCCAGGCGATGGTGAGGAGAGGCTGGGCTGATACTTCCAGGTGATGGTGAGGAGAGGCGGGGCTGATACTTCAAGGTGATGGTGAGGAGAGGCAGGGCTGATACTTCCAGGTGAAGGTCAGGAGAGGTGGGGCTGATACTTCCAGTTGATGGTGAGGAGAGGCGGGGCTGATACTTACAGGCGATGGTGAGGAGAGGTAGGACTGATACTTCCAGGTGATGGTGAGGAGAGGCGGGGCTGATACTTCAGGTGATGGTGAGGAGAGGCAGGGGCTGATACTTCCAGGTGATGGTGAGAGAGAGGCGGGGCTGATACTTCCAGGTGATGGTGAGGAGAGGCGGGGCTGATACTTCAGGTGATGGTGAGGAGAGGCGGGGCTGATACTTCCAGGTGATGGTGAGGAGAGAGCAGGGCTGATACTTCCAGGTGATGGTGAGGAGAGGCGGGCTGATACTTCCAGGTGATGGTGAGGAGAGGCGGGGCTGATACTTCCAGGTGATGGTGAGAGAGAGGCAGGGCTGATACTTCAGGTGATGGTGAGGAGAGGCAGGGCTGATACTTCCAGGTGATGGTGAAGAGAGGCGGGGCTGATACTTACAGGTGATGGTGAGGAGAGGCTGGGCTGATACTTCCAGGTGATGGTGAGGAGAGGCGGGGCTGATACTCACAGGTGATGGTGAGGAGAGGCTGAGCTGATACTTTCAGGTGATGGTGAGGACATGCGGGGCTGATACGTACAGGTTATGATGTTGAGAGGTGGGGGTCATACTTCCAGGAGATGGTGAGGAGAGGCGGGTCTGAAACTTACAGGAAATGGTGAGGAGAGGTGTGGGTGATACTTCCAGGTGATGGTGAGGAGAGGCGGGGCTGATACTTCCAGGTGATGGTCAGGAGAGGCTGGGCTGATACTTCCAGGTGATGGTGAGGAGAGTGGGGCTGATACTTCAGGTGATGGTGAGGAGAGGCTGGGGCTGATACTTCCAGGTGATGGTGAGGAGAGGCAGGGCTGATACTTCCAGGTGATGGTGAGGAGAGGGCTGAGGCTGGGTGATACTTCCAGGTGGTTGTGAGGAGAGGTGGGTCTGATACTTCCAGGCGGTGGTGAGGAGAGGCGGGGCTGATACTTACAGGCGATTGTGAGGTGCGGCTGGGCTTATACTTCCAGGCGATGGTGAGAAGAGGCAGGGCTGATACTTTCAGGTGATGGTGAGGAGAGGCGGGGCTGATACTTCCAGGTGATGGTGAGGAGAGGCGGGGCTGATACTTCCTGGTGATGGTTAGGAGAGACATGGTTGATACTTACAATTCATGGTGATGAGAGGCAGGGCTGATATTTCCAGGTGATAGTGAGGATAGGCAGGGCAGATACTTCAAGGTGATGGTTAGGAGAGGTGGGGCTGATACTTCCAGGCGGTGTTGAGGAGAGGCGGTTCTGATACTTACAGAAAATGGTGAGGAGAGGTGGGGCTGATACTTCCAGGTGATGGTGAGGAGAGGCTGGGCTGATACTTGAGAGAGAGGTGATGGTGAGGTGAGAGAGGCAGGGCTGATACTTCAGGTGATGGTGAGGAGAGGCAGGGCTGATACTTCCAGGTGATGGTGAGGAGAGGCAGGGCTGATACTTCCAGGTGATGGTGAGGAGAGGGCTGGGCTGATACTTCCAGGTGATGGTGAGGAGAGGCGGGGCTGATACTTCCAGGTGATGGTGAGGAGAGGCGGGGCTGATGATACTTCCAGGTGATGGTGAGGAGAGGCAGGGCTGATACTTCCAGGTGATGGTGAGGAGAGGCGGGGCTGATACTTCCAGGTGATGGTGAGGAGAGGCAGGGCTGATACTTCCAGGTGATGGTGAGGAGAGGCAGGGGCTGATACTTCCAGGTGATGGTGAGGAGAGGCGGGGCTGATACTTCCAGGTGATGGTGAGAGGAGGCGGGGGCTGATACTTCCAGGTGATGGTGAGGAGAGCAGGGCTGATACTTCCAGGTGATGGTGAGGAGAGGCGGGGCTGATACTTCCAGGTGATGGTGAGGAGAGGCAGGGCTGATACTTCCAGGTGATGGTGAGGAGAGGCGGGGCTGATACTTCCAGGTGATGGTGAGAGAGGTGAGCTGGGCTGATACTTCCAGGTGATGGTGAGGAGAGGCTGGGCTGATACTTCCAGGTGATGGTGAGGAGAGGCGGGGCTGATACTTCCAGGTGATGGTGAGGAGAGGCGGGGCTGATACTTCCAGGTGATGGTGAGAGGAGAGCAGGGCTGATACTTCCAGGTGATGGTGAGGAGAGGCAGGGCTGATACTTCCAGGTGATGGTGAGGAGAGGCGGGGCTGATACTTCCAGGTGATGGTGAGGAGAGGCAGGGCTGATACTTCAGGGTGATGGTGAGGAGAGGCAGGGCTGATACTTCCAGGTGATGGTGAGGAGAGGCAGGGGCTGATACTTCCAGGTGATGGTGAGGAGAGGCGGGCTGATACTTCCAGGTGATGGTGAGGAGAGGCAGGGGCTGATACTTCCAGGTGATGGTGAGGAGAGGTGGGGCTGATACTTCCAGGTGATGGTGAGGAGAGGCGGGGCTGATACTTCCAGGTGATGGTGAGGAGAGAGGCAGGGCTGATACTTCCAGGTGATGGTGAGGAGAGGCTGGGCTGATACTTCCAGGTGATGGTGAGGAGAGGCAGGCTGATACTTCCAGGTGATGGTGAGGAGAGAGGCAGGGCTGATACTTATAGGTGATGGTGAGGAGAGGCGGGGCTGATACTTCCAGGTGATGGTGAGGAGAGGCGGGGCTGATACTTCCAGGTGATGGTGAGGAGAGGTGGGGCTGATACTTCCAGTTGATGGTGAGGAGAGGCAGGGCTGATACTTCCAGGAGATGGTGAGGAGAGGCAGGGCTGATACTTCCAGGTGATGGTGAGGAGAGGCGGGCTGATGATACTTCCAGGTGATGGTGAGGAGAGGCGGGGCTGATACTTCCAGGTGATGGTGAGTGAGAGGCAGGGCTGATACTTCCAGGTGATGGTGAGGAGAGGTGGGCTGATACTTCCAGGTGATGGTGAGGAGAGGCGGGGCTGATACTTCCAGGTGATGGTGAGGAGAGGCTGGGGCTGATACTTCCAGGTGATGGTGAGGAGAGGCGGGCTGATACTTCAGGTGATGGTGAGGAGAGGCAGGGCTGATACTTCCAGGTGATGGTGAGGAGAGGCAGGGCTGATACTTCAGGTGATGGTGAGGAGGAGGCGGGGCTGATACTCCAGGTGATGGTGAGGAGAGGCAGGGCTGATACTTCCAGGTGATGGTGAGGAGAGGCGGGGCTGATACTTCCAGGTGATGGTGAGGAGAGGCTGGGGCTGATACTTCCAGGTGATGGTGAGGAGGGGCAGGGCTGATACTTCCAGGTGATGGTGAGGAGAGGCGGGGCTGATACTTCCAGGTGATGGTGAGGAGAGGCGGGCTGATACTTCCATGTGATGGTGAGGAGAGAGGCTGGGCTGATACTTCCAGGTGATGGTGAGGAGAGGCTGGGGCTGATACTTCCAGGTGATGGTGAGAGAGGCTGGGCTGATACTTCCAGGTGATGGTGAGAGAGAGGCTTGGCTGATACTTCCAGGTGATGGTGAGTAGAGGTGGGGATGATACTTCCATGTGATGGTGAGGAGAGGCAGGGCTGATACTTCCAGGTGATGGTGAGGGGAGGTGGGGCTGATACTTCCAGTTGATGTTGAGGAGAGGCAGGGGCTGATACTTCCAGGTGATGGTGATTAGAGGCTGGGATGATACTTCCAGGTGATGGTGAGGAGAGGCAGGGATGATACTTCCAGTTGATGGCGAGGAGAGGCAGGGCTGATACTTCCAGGTGATGGTGAGGAGAGGCGGGGCTGATACTTCCAGGTGATGGTGAGGAGAGGCGGGGCTGATACTTCCAGGTGATGGTGAGGAGAGGCAGGGCTGATACTTCCAGGTGATGGTGAGGAGAGGCGGGGCTGATACTTCCAGGTGATGGTGAGGAGAGGCAGGGCTGATACTTCCAGGTGATGGTGAGGAGAGGCGGGGCTGATACTTCAGGTGATGGTGAGGAGAGGCGGGGCTGATACTTCCAGGTGATGGTGAGGAGAGAGGCGGGGCTGATACTTCAGGTGATGGTGAGGAGAGAGGCAGGGCTGATACTTCAGGTGATGGTGAGGAGAGGCAGGGCTGATACTTCCAGGTGATGGTGAGGAGAGGACAGGGCTGATACTTCAGGGTGATGGTGAGGAGAGGCGGGGCTGATACTTCCAGGTGATGGTGAGGAGAGGCAGGGCTGATACTTCCAGGTGATGGTGAGGAGAGGGGCTGATACTTTCAGGTGATGGTGAGTGAGAGGCAGGGCTGATACTTCCAGGTGATGGTGAGGAGAGGCAGGGCTGATACTGATCAGGTGATGGTGAGGAGAGGCTGGGCTGATACTTCCAGGTGATGGTGAGAGAGGCTGGGCTGATACTTCCAGGTGATGGTGAGGAGAGGCGTGGCTGATACTTTCAGGTGATGGTGAGGAGATGCGGGGCTGATACATACAGGTTATGATGAGGAGACATGGGGGTGATACTTCCAGGCGATGGTGAGGAGAGGCGGGGCTGATACTTACAGGAAATGGTGTAGAGAGGTAGGGCTGATACTACCATGTGATGGTGAGGAGAGGCTGGGCTGATACTTCCAGGTGATGGTGAGGAGAGGCAGGGATAATACTTCCATTGGATGGTTAGGAGAGGCTGGGCTGATACTTCTAGGTGACGGTGATGAGAGGCAGGGCTCATACTTCCAGGTGATGGTGATTAGAGGCAGGACTGATACTTCCAGGTGATGGTGAGGAGAGGCAGGGCTGATACTTCCAGGTGATGGTGAGGAGAGGCAGGGCTGATACTTCCAGGTGATGGTGAGGAGAGGCGGGGCTGATACTTCCAGGTGATGGTGAGGAGAGGCAGGGGCTGATACTTCCAGGTGATGGTGAGGAGAGGCGGGGCTGATTCTTCTAGGCGATGGTGAGGAGAGGCATGGCTGATACTTCAGGCGATGGTGAGGAGAGGCGGGGCTGATACTTCCAGGTGATGGTGAGGAGAGGCGGGGCTGATACTTCCAGGCGATGGTGAGGAGAGGCTGGGCTGATACTTCCAGGTGATGGTGAGGAGAGGCGGGGCTGATACTTCACAGGTGATGGTGAGGAGAGGCAGGGGCTGATACTTCCAGGTGATGGTGAGGAGAGGCAGGGGCTGATACTTCCAGGTGATGGTGAGGAGAGGCGGGGCTGATACTTCCAGGTGATGGTGAGGAGAGGCGGGGCTGATACTTCCAGGTGATGGTGAGGAGAGGCAGGGCTGAAACTTTCAGGTGATGGTGAGGAGAGGCTGGGCTGATACTTCCAGGTGATGGTGTGAAGAGGCGGGGCTGATACTTCCAGGTGATGGTGAGGAGAGAGGGGCTGATACTTCCAGGTGATGGTGAGGAGATACTGGGGCTGATACTTCCAGGTGATGGTGAGGAGAGGGCAGGGCTGATACTTCCAGGTGATGGTGAGGAGAGGCAGGGCTGATACTTCCAGGTGATGGTGAGGAGAGGCTGGGCTGATACTTCCAGGTGATGGTGAGGAGAGGCAGGGCTGATACTTCCAGGTGATGGTGAGGAGAGGGCAGGGCTGATACTTCAGGTGATGGTGAGGAGAGGCTGGGCTGATACTTCCAGGTGATGGTGAGGAGAGGCTGTGGGCTGATACTTCCAGGTGATGGTGAGGAGAGGCAGGGCTGATACTTCCAGGTGATGGTGAGGAGAGGCGGGCTGATACTTCAGGTGATGGTGAGGAGAGGCAGGGCTGATACTTCAGGTGATGGTGAGGAGAGGCAGGGGCTGATACTTCCAGGTGATGGTGAGGAGAGGCTGGGCTGATACTTCCAGGTGATGGTGAGGAGAGGCAGGGCTGATACTTCCAGGTGATGGTGAGGAGAGGCGGGGCTGATACTTCCAGGTGATGGTGAGGAGAGGCGGGCTGATACTTCCAGGTGATGGTGAGGAGAGGCGGGGCTGATACTTCCAGGTGATGGTGAGGAGGCTGGGCTGATACTTCCAGGTGATGGTGAGGAGAGGCAGGGGCTGATACTTCCAGGTGATGGTGAGGAGAGGCGGGGCTGATACTTCCAGGTGATGGTGAGGAGAGGCAGGGGCTGATACTTCAGGTGATGGTGAGGAGAGAGGCTGGGCTGATACTTCCAGGTGATGGTGAGGAGAGGGCTGGCTGATACTTCCAGGTGATGGTGAGGAGAGGCAGGGCTGATACTTCCAGGTGATGGTGAGGAGAGGCTGGGCTGATACTTCCAGGTGATGGTGAGGAGAGGCAGGGCTGATACTTCAGGTGATGGTGAGGAGAGGCGGGCTGATACTTCCAGGTGATGGTGAGAGGGTGATACTGAGGATGGTGAGAGGCAGGCTGATACTTCCAGGTGATGGTGAGGAGAGGCGGGGCTGATACTTCCAGGTGATGGTGAGGAGAGGCGGGGCTGATACTTCAGGTGATGGTGAGGAGAGGCAGGGCTGATACTTCCAGGTGATGGTGAGGAGAGAGGCAGGGCTGATACTTCAGGTGATGGTGAGGAGAGGCGGGGATGATACTTCCAGGTGATGGTGAGGAGAGGCAGGGCTGATACTTCCAGGTGATGGTGAGGAGAGGCAGGGCTGATACTTCCAGGTGATGTGTGAGGAGAGGCGGGGCTGATACTTCCAGGTGATGGTGAGGAGAGGCGGGGCTGATACTTCAGGTGATGGTGAGGAGAGCGGGAGGTGATGATGAGAGGGGGCTGATACTTCCAGGTGATGGTGAGGAGAGGCAGGGGCTGATACTTCAGGTGATGGTGAGGAGAGGCAGGGCTGATACTTCAGGTGATGGTGAGGAGAAGGCTGGGCTGATACTTCCAGGTGATGGTGAGGAGAGGCTGGGGCTGATACTTCCAGGTGATGGTGAGGAGAGGCTGGGCTGATACTTCCAGGTGATGGTGAGAGGAGAGGCTGGGCTGATACTTCCAGGTGATGGTGAGGAGAGGCAGGGCTGATACTTCAGGTGATGGTGAGGAGAGGCTGGGCTGATACTTCAGGTGATTTTGGTGAGGAGAGGCAGGGGCTGATACTTCAGGTGATGGTGAGGAGAGGCAGGGCTGATACTTCCAGGTGATGGTGAGGACAGGCGGGCTGAAACTTTCAGTTGATGGTGAGGAGAGGTGGGGCTGATACTTCCAGGTGATAGTGTGAAGAGGCGGGGCTGATACTTCCAGGTGATGGTGAGGAGAGGCGGGGCTGATACTTCCAGGTGATGGTGAGGAGAGGCAGGGGCTGATACTTCAGAGGTGATGGTGAGGAGAGGCGGGGCTGATACTTCCAGGTGATGGTGAGGAGAGGGCAGGGGCTGATACTTCCAGGTGATGGTGAGGAGGGCGGGGCTGATACTTCCAGGTGATGGTGAGGAGAGGCAGGGGCTGATACTTCCAGGTGATGGTGAGGAGAGGCGGGGCTGATACTTCCAGGTGATGGTGAGGAGAGGCGGGGCTGATACTTCCAGGTGATGGTGAGGAGAGGCAGGGCTGATACTTCCAGGTGATGGTGAGGAGAGGCAGGGCTGATACTTCCAGGTGATGGTGAGGAGAGGCGGGGCTGATACTTCCAGGTGATGGTGAGGAGAGGCAGGGCTGATACTTCCAGGTGATGGTGAGGAGAGGCGGGGCTGATACTTCCAGGTGATGGTGAGAGAGGCAGGGGCTGATACTTCCAGGTGATGGTGAGGAGAGGCAGGGCTGATACTTCCAGGTGATGGTGAGGAGAGGCAGGGCTGATACTTCCAGGTGATGGTGAGGAGAGGCAGGGCTGATACTTCAGGTGATGGTGAGGAGAGGCGGGGCTGATACTTCAGGTGATGGTGAGGAGAGGCAGGGCTGATACTTCCAGGTGATGGTGAGGAGAGGCGGGGCTGATACTTCCAGGTGATGGTGAGAGAGGCGGGGCTGATACTTCCAGGTGATGGTGAGGAGAGGCGGGGCTGATACTTCCAGGTGATGGTGAGGAGAGGCTGGGCTGATACTTCCAGGTGATGGTGAGGAGAGGCAGGGCTGATACTTCCAGGTGATGGTGAGGAGAGGCGGGGCTGATACTTCCAGGCAATGGTGAGGAGAGGCGGGGCTGATACTTCCAGGTGATGGTGAGGAGAGGCGGGCTGATACTTCGAGGTGATGGTGAGGAGAGAGAGGAGGCTGATACTTCCAGGTGATGGTGAGGAGAGGCAGGGCTGATACTTCCAGGTGATGGTGAGGAGAGGCGGGGCTGATACTTCCAGGTGATGGTGAGAAGAGAGGGGGCTGATACTTCCAGGTGATGGTGAGGAGAGGTGGGCTGATACTTCCAGGTGATGGTGAGGAGAGGCGAGGGGATGATACTTCCAGGTGATGGTGAGGAGAGGCAGGGCTGATACTTCCAGGTGATGGTGAGGAGAGGCGGGGCTGATACTTCCAGGTGATGGTGAGGAGAGGCAGGGCTGATACTTCAGGTGATGGTGAGAGAGAGGCGGGCTGATACTTCCAGGTGATGGTGAGGAGAGGCTAGGCTGATACTTCAGGTGATGGTGAGGAGAGGCAGGGCTGATACTTTCAGGTGATGGTGAGGAGAGGCAGGGCTGATACTTCCAGGTGATGGTGAGGAGAGGCAGGGCTGATACTTCCAGGTGATGGTGAGGAGAGGCGGGGCTGATACTTCCAGGTGATGGTGAGGAGAGGCAGGGCTGATACTTCCAGGTGATGGTGAGGAGGCTGGGGCTGATACTTCAGGCGATGGTGAGGAGAGGCTGGGCTGATACTTCCAGGCGATGGTGAGGAGAGGCGGGGCTGATACTTCCAGGTGATGGTGAAGAGAGGCTGGGCTGATACTCACAGGTGATGGTGAGGAGAGGCTGGGCTGATACTTCCAGGCGATGGTGAGGAGAGGCGGGGCTGATACTTCCAGGTGATGGTGAGGAGAGGCAGGGCTGATACTTCCAGGTGATGGTGAGGAGAGGCAGGGCTGATACTTCCAGGTGATGGTGAGGAGAGGCGGGCTGATACTTCAGGTGATGGTGAGGAGAGGCAGGGCTGATACTTCAGGTGATGGTGAGGAGAGGCGGGGCTGATACTTCCAGGTGATGGTGAGGAGAGGCAGGGCTGATACTTCCAGGTGATGGTGAGGAGAGGCAGGGCTGATACTTCCAGGTGATGGTGAGGAGAGGCAGGGGCTGATACTTCCAGGTGATGGTGAGGAGAGGCGGGGCTGATACTTCCAGGTGATGGTGAGAAGAGGCAGGGCTGATACTTCCAGGTGATGGTGAGGAGAGGAGCAGGGCTGATACTTCCAGGTGATGGTGAGGAGAGGCTGGGCTGATACTTCCAGGTGATGGTGAGGAGAGGCAGGGCTGATACTTCCAGGTGATGGTGAGGAGAGCAGGGCTGATACTTCCAGGTGATGGTGAGGAGAGGCAGGGCTGATACTTCAGGTGATGGTGAGGAGAGGCAGGGCTGATACTTCCAGGTGATGGTGAGGAGAGGCGGGCTGATACTTCCAGGTGATGGTGAGGAGAGGCGGGGCTGATACTTCAGGTGATGGTGAGAGAGGCAGGGCTGATACTTCCAGGTGATGGTGAGGAGAGGCGGGGCTGATACTTCCAGGTGATGGTGAGAGAGGCAGGCTGATACTTCCAGGTGATGGTGAGAGAGGTGGGGCTGATACTTCCAGGTGATGGTGAGGAGAGGCGGGGCTGATACTTCCAGGTGATGGTGAGGAGAGGCGGGGCTGATACTTCCAGGTGATGGTGAAGAGTGGCAGGGCTGATATCAGGTGATGGTGAGGAGAGGTGGGGCTGATACTTCCAGGTGATGGTGAGGAGAGGCGGGGCTGATACTTCCAGGTGATGGTTAGGAGAGACGGGGTTGATACTTCCAGGTGATGGTGAGGAGAGAGGCAGGGCTGATACTTCCAGGTGATGGTGAGGAGAGGCTGGGGCTGATACTTCCAGGTGATGGTGAGGAGAGGCAGGGCTGATACTTCCAGGTGATGGTGAGGAGAGGCAGGGCTGATACTTCCAGGTGATGGTGAGGAGAGGCAGGGCTGATACTTCCAGGTGATGGTGAGGAGAGGCTGGGGCTGATACTTCCAGGTGATGGTGAGGAGAGGCTGGGCTGATACTTCCAGGTGATGGTGAGGAGAGGCGGGGCTGATACTTCCAGGTGATGGTGAGGAGAGGCGGGGCTGATACTTCCAGGTGATGGTGAGGAGAGGTGGGGCTGATACTTCAGGTGATGGTGAGGAGAGGAGGGGCTGATACTTCAGGTGATGGTGAGGAGAGGCGGGGCTGATACTTCCAGGTGATGGTGAGGAGAGGCGGGGCTGATATAGTTCAGGTGATGGTGAGGAGAGGCGGGCTGATACTTCCAGGTGATGGTGAGGAGAGGCGGGGCTGATACTTCCAGGTGATGGTGAGGAGAGGCAGGGCTGATACTTCCAGGTGATGGTGAGGAGAGGCTGGCCTGATACTTCCAGGTGATGGTGAGGAGAGGCAGGGCTGATACTTCCAGGTGATGGTGAGGAGAGGCAGGGCTGATACTTCAGGTGATGGTGAGGAGAGGCAGGGCTGATACTTCCAGGTGATGGTGAGGAGAGGCAGGGCTGATACTTCCAGGTGATGGTGAGGAGAGGCAGGGGCTGATACTTCCAGGTGATGGTGAGGAGAGGCAGGGCTGATACTTCCAGGTGATGGTGAGGAGAGGCAGGGCTGATACTTCCAGGTGATGGTGAGGAGAGGCAGGGCTGATACTTCCAGGTGATGGTGAGGAGAGGCGGGGCTGATACTTCCAGGTGATGGTGAGGAGAGGCGGGCTGATACTCAGGTGATGGTGAGGAGAGGCGGGGCTGATATTCCAGGTGATGGTGAGAGAGGCAGGGCTGATACTTCAGGCGATGGTGAGGAGAGGCAGGGCTGATACTTCCAGGTGATGGTGAGAGAGGCGGGCTGATACTTCCAGGTGATGGTGAGGAGAGGCAGGCTGATACTTCAGGTGATGGTGAGGAGAGCGGGGCTGATACTTCCAGGTGATGGTGAGGAGAGGCTGGGCTGATACTTCCAGGTGATGGTGAGAGAGGCTGGGCTGATACTTCCAGGTGATGGTGAGGAGAGGGGGCTGATACTTCCAGGTGATGGTGAGAGAGAGAGGGGGGCTGATACTTCATGGTGATGGTGAGAGAGAGGCAGGGCTGATACTTCCAGGTGATGGTGAGGAGAGGCAGGGCTGATACTTCCAGGTGATGGTGAGGAGAGGCAGGGCTGATACTTCCAGGTGATGGTGAGGAGAGGCAGGGCTGATACTCCAGGTGATGGTGAGGAGAGGCAGGGGCTGATACTTCCAGGTGATGGTGAGGAGAGGCGGGGCTGATACTTCCAGGTGATGGTGAGGAGAGGCAGGGGCTGATACTTCCAGGTGATGGTGAGGAGAGGCTGGGCTGATACTTCCAGGTGATGGTGAGGAGAGGCGGGGCTGATACTTCCAGGTGATGGTGAGGAGAGGCAGGGCTGATACTTCCAGGTGATGGTGAGGAGAGGCTGGGCTGATACTTCCAGGTGATGGTGAGGAGAGGCAGATACTGATACTTCAGGTGATGGTGAGGAGAGGCGGGGCTGATACTTCCAGGTGATGGTGAGGAGAGGCGGGGCTGATACTTCCAGGTGATGGTGAGGAGAGGCTGGGCTGATACTTCCAGGTGATGGTGAGGAGAGGTGGGGCTGATACTTCCAGGTGATGGTGAGGAGAGTGGGGCTGATACTTCCAGGTGATGGTGAGGAGAGAGGCGGGGCTGATACTTCCAGGTGATGGTGAGGAGAGGCGGGGCTGATACTTCAGGTGATGGTGAGGAGAGGCGGGGCTGATACTTCCAGGTGATGGTGAGAGAGGCAGGGGCTGATACTTCCAGGTGATGGTGAGGAGAGGCAGGGCTGATACTTCCAGGCGATGGTGAGAGAGGCTGGGGCTGATACTTCAGGTGATGGTGAGGAGAGCGGGCTGATACTTCCAGGTGATGGTGAGGAGAGAGGCAGGGCTGATACTTCAGGTGATGGTGAGAGAGGTGGGGCTGATACTTCAGGTGATGGTGAGGAGAGAGGGGGCTGATACTTCCAGGTGATGGTGAGGAGAGGCAGGGCTGATACTTCCAGGTGATGGTGAGGAGAGGCGGGGCTGATACTTCCAGGTGATGGTGAGGAGAGCGGGGCTGATACTTCAGGTGATGGTGAGGAGAGGCGGGGCTGATACTTCCAGGTGATGGTGAGGAGAGGCTGGGCTGATACTTCCAGGTGATGGTGAGGAGAGAGTGGGGCTGATACTTCCAGGTGATGGTGAGGAGTGGCAGGGCTGATACATCCAGGTTATGATGACAAGAGGTGGGACTGATACTTCCAGTTGATGGTGAGGAGAGGCGGGGCTGATACTTCCAGGCGATGGTGAGGAGAGGCGGGGCTGATACTTCCAGGTGATGGTGAGGAGAGGTATGGCTGATACTTCCAGGTGATGGTGAGGAGAGGCTGGGGGCTGATACTCCAGGTGATGGTGAGGAGAGGCTGGGGTGATACTTCCAGGTGATGGTGAGGAGAGGCGGGGCTGATACTTCCAGGTGATGGTGGTGGGACAGTGAGGAGAGGTGGGGCTGATATGCTTCCAGGTGATGGTGAGGAGAGGCGGGGCTGATACTTCCAGGTGATGGTGAGGAGAGAGGCGTGATACTTTCAGGTGATGGTGAGAGAGGCTGGGCTGATACTTACAGGCAATGGTGAGGAGAGGCAGGGCTGATACTTCCAGGTGATGGTGAGGAGAGGCTGGGCTGATACTTCAGGTGATGGTGAGAAGAGGCGGGGCTGATACTTCCAGGTGATGGTGAGGAGAGGCGGGGCTGATACTTCAGGTGATGGTGAGGAGAGGCGGGGCTGATACTTCCAGGTGGTGAGGAGAGGCGGGGCTGATACTTGATACTTCCAGGTGATGGTGAGGAGAGGCGGGGCTGATACTTCCAGGTGATGGTGAGGAGAGGCGGGCTGATACTTCAGGTGATGGTGAGGAGAGGCAGGGCTGATACTTCCAGGTGATGGTGAGAGAGGCGGGGCTGATACTTCCGATTTGATGGTGAGCTGATGGGCTGATACTCAGGTGATGGTGAGGAAGAGGCGGGGCTGATACTTCAGGTGATGGTGAGGAGAGTGGGGCTGATACTTGGGTGGTGGTGAGAGAGGCGGGGCTGATACTTTCTGGTGATGGTGAGGAGAGGTGGGGCTGATACTTTGCAGTTGATGGTGAGGAGAGGCAGGGTTGATACTTTCAGGTGATGGTGAGGCGGGGGCTGATACTTCCAGGCGATGGTGAGGAGTGGGGCTGATACTTCCAGGTGATGGTGAGGAGAGGGGCTGATACCCACAGGTGATTGAGGATACTCACAGATGGTGAGGAGAGGTTTGCTGATACTTCCAGGCGATGGTGAAGAGAGGCAGGGCTGATACTAAGAGGTGATGGTTAGAGGCAGGCTGATAATTCCAGGTGATGGTGAGGAAAGGTGGGGCTGATACTTCCAGGTGATGGTGAGAGGTGCTGGGCTGATACTTCCAGGCAATGGTGAGGAGTCGGATTTGATGCTTCCAGGCGTGGTGATATTTTCAGGTTGATTTTCAGGTGATGGTGAGGAGAGG